>NC_053448.1:34350909-34650909 GCF_007990345.1 Gossypium hirsutum | reverse complement strand
GTGTTAATAATCTAAGTTATTTTTATTTGAGGGTTTAATAATATTAAAAAATGTAATTGATCTTTTCTCAACGAAGTTGTTACCCATTAAACCTAAAATACCAACTTAGGCAAGGGTTTTATAATAAGTATAGATACATCTACTTAAGTTTAGAAAAGATTAAGTGTGATTATTAAACATATTAAAGATTTTAAACCTTTAAAATATTTTTTAATACAATGCTTAGAACTACCTATAGGCCCTCCTCGACCCTTAAATAGGAAGATAAATACACTTTAATTTGCTTGAGGTTACGTCCTCCTACACTAACAAAAATGTTGATACACCTAAAGAAAGGATGAAGTAATGGTGAGGTTGTGGTGGTCGGTTCACCTAAAGAGGCAGAGAGTCAAAAAGGAACAAGAGGCCAAGTTATTGTTGAGAGGATAATTGCTCAAAATAACTTTAGGGTGCTGAGGTTAGATCCTTCTTTATCATTGGTGAGGATATTTATAAGGGAGGTCTTCTTGTCTACTAGTATGACGTGGCAGGTCGTTATGAAGGAAGTTATCATCATCTGATACATGAAAGACAAGCACTGTGAGACCCATTCTATTATGCATTTGATTAGTACAAAGTTGCTATACTCAGGAGGTTCCCACATGGATTCAAGAATGTGTTCACACTTAAAAACGAATGCCTAGCCATTTAGAGGAGAACGAGGGGTTGAGGCCTTTTTGATACAATGGATGGTGGAAAGCAAGGGTCTATGCACCCTTATCTTGAGCGGGTGGTCAAGTAGAGCATTTTCTTAGGCCAAGTCAATATGAGGTCAACATTGTCTTTGTGGTTGACATATGTCTCAATGACGGGCGTATCACCACAATCATTTGAAGAAACAAAATCGCATTCTTAATTCTTGTAAAAAAATAAACAAAAACACATTCTCAAGTATATGAAAGTTAAACATATCTGTTAATTTACCCCAAAAAAAAGTTATCGGTCATTAACATTTTTCATTTCAGTTTTCTAATATTAATAAAATTATTTCCAACTAAAAACTAATGGGGTTATCGTCTTCCTTCTTTTTTTAGACTTTAGACCACCAAATTGTAGGTAAAATTCATGCATAAGGTGAATAGAAATATATAATATACAGTACTGTGCCGACAAATAATCGGAAACGCAATTATATCAACCCTATTTGAAAACGAAAATTGCATGAAAACGGGGTAACCACTTTGATTTCCAGTAGCGTGTTGAATATTCAAAAACAGCCTAATAAGAAGGCACAGTGTTAGGAAACAATATCTGTCATTCAATCATTATCTCTAAGCTCTAACCAATATCCCCCCTGCTCAAGCCAGACAATACCTAATCTCTCTCTCTCTCTCTCTATTACTATTTCTCTCCATCATATGCATGATCTCTCGCATCGCATGCTTGGTTTGCCATTTGCCGACGTCCGTTTATGGGGGAGTCAGGTTCAACCTTCTCTCACAATGAATCTGAGTCCTCAACCACGTCGTCAGAATCTCATTCAAATTCAACCTCACGCCTTCAGCCCATTTCCCTCGTCCAACCATCGCAAAAGAACCAGAAAGATAAACCCAAAGTTCTTCGTGTTTTTCAATCCGTTTTTCGTGCATTTCCTATCATCAACCCCAAATGCAAGTTCCCAACTTGCCCTGCCGTCGGCGTATCAACAGAGACTCATAAAAGCAGCACAGGGAATCGGGTGACGGGGACTTTGTTCGGGTTTCATAAAGGTAAGGTGTCTCTTGCCTTGCAGGAAAACCCTAAGTGCCTCCCTTGGTTAGTTATTGAGTTAGCTTTGCAAACCAATGTGCTGCAAAAGGAATTGAGTGCTGGGATGGTTAGAATCGTCCTGGAGTGTGAAAAGCAAACTGAAAAGGAAAAGATTAAACTGTTCGATGAGCCTTTGTGGACAATGTATTGCAATGGGAAAAAAACTGGGTATGGGGTAAAGCGAGAGGCAACGGAGGATGATCTGAGTATAATGGAGCTCCTCAAGGCTGTTTCAATGGGCGCTGGGGTTTTGCCGGGGAATACTGAAACTGAGGGTCCAGATGGGGAATTAGCCTACATGAGGGCTTTCTTCGAACGAGTCGTTGGCTCCAAGGATTCCCAGACCTTTTACATGGTGAGCCCCGATGCGAAAAATGGGCCTGAGCTCAGTATATTTCTTGTGAGAATCTGATTGTTTCATTAGATAAAGAGGTTGATGAGGATTGGCTAATCAAGATTGGTGATGCTGAATCCTGAATATACACATACCCATGATTAAGGTATTCTAGAATTCCTCCTAGGCATCCTAGGCAGCATTGTACACATTTTCTTTTTTTTTTCCTGGCTTTCTGTGAGAGATTTTTTTTTAATATTTGGTTTTTGATTTATATAATGAATAGTTGTAGCTTATTCTTAAAAGGAGGATGGAAATAATATAGTTATTGTTATTTTTGAAAAGTTTGCTCAGTATTAATTAGTTCTGAAATCACATGCCACCGGCTTCATGGATAACAATGCAGGTTCTACCTATCTATCTATCCAAAAGTAGCACCAACTATATTATGAACCATAATTTTTTTACTTGCACATTATGGGGAAGATTGCTCAATTTCTCAAGATTCAAAGAAAAGATTTTTCCACATGAAGTCTTTGCATCTTGTCAAGGTTGGAATATAAAATTGTTTTCCCAATAAAAAATCAATATATTTAAAAACGGTTTGCCAGAGGAAACCTTCAATCTTAGGGTTTGAAATTAAAATTTTGAGATACAGATATTTAAATCAGTAAAGGTGCATATATCAAAAAGTATTCAAAAGATAAGAGATTTGGGTCCTTACCTCATTCTTTTGATACTTCAAATTCTATAAAACTTATAATGATTTTATTGGTTTTCTTTTCAAATCTACGAATGCGAACATGTTTGATTCTTTTTACAGGTATTTTATTTTTTGTTTTATGATTTTCACCGATCCTTGAGTAGATTGCTACCTTTCTATTGAGGTTAGCTGCTAACATTCATAAAGGAAAATGCAATGAAACTAATTATCCATAAATATGTTGTTGTGTATTGTTGGTATTTAAGCATGTTGGAAATATTGAGTGGAGACAATAGATCTGGATACTATATGGAATTAAGCAGTAGACTTCGAGGCGCAGATGACACTTTTCAAAGAGAATTATTTGCCCCCACAAAAAATTACTAGAGAGTTAAGACAAAAGTCCTCCCGGGATACAACGAAACTTTTGAATTTCCTTTGATTAGAAAAATTGAGGAATTCCCTAACTCTTACTCTAATTTTTGATATTGGATTGATTGTAATGTACTTTGTGAGCACCATAGTCCCTCTATTTATATGCACTCAATGGATACTATTTTGAAGTGCCACAACCCTTCATGTTGAACATACTTCTTAGAAGAAACATGACCCATGGAAATGTATATATTGGATGATAAATCATGACTTTTTAATTTGATTAGTGCTCATGAATAATTAATTTGCAATCTACAATTTCCAACAATCCCACACTAGATTGCTAATTCCAGAAAAAATGTATACAATGATCATGCATAAAGAAAGGTGTCCATAGATTGAATCTTTCTTTAGTGTAAACTCTCAAAATATCTACAAAGTAAATGGTGGCTAGTTGCTTGAACGATCACTCTTAAAGTCAATACCGAAAAATTTTCACACATAATCGTAAAGTATTAGAGTAAAAGTTTATTTGTTTTAGCATCATTATGGTCATGTGCTCGTCTCATTTCATGAACATGTACAAGAGAAAACCATAAAGAAAATCTCATTGAAGTGGCACCACTTCATGTCCATATAGGTGGATTTCATGACAATTAATGTTCATCCATTAAGATCAAAGCTCTTCCTCCTAAAACATAAATACTAAATCCTAATTCTTAGTGCACGTTCTCATTCAATAACTTGTTATTACCTTTTGAACCTCAAAATTAACTTTTGGCTAGAACAAGGTAGAGTTTCTATTATCAATGACGCAATTAGAATGGTTTTAATCCCATATTAGTGGTTGTACTCTTAACCAAATCCCTTGAGAAACCTTTTGTCAATGGATCTTCTAAATTGTCAATTGACTTAACATAAGTAATAGTTATCACACCGCCCCTAATCATTTTCTCACATACTCATGTCTCAAACTTATATGTCTAGACTTTCCATTGTACACCTTATTGTACACTCGAGACATGGTGGATTCACTATCACAATATACGGAAATGGTGAACCTATATTGTGGCCACAACTTTATATCTAGCAAGAGATTTGTCACACCCCAAAATAGGGCCTAAGAGTTTTAGGGGTATTTTAGAAATTTTAGCCTTAGAGTGTTCAGAATTTTATGACATGGTATATCAGTAATGTATTCAATTATGATTTTTTAGAAAATTAAATCAATTTTTGAAAATGAGTTTTAAACACCTTTAATTTTGAAAATAGGACTGATTTGTAAAAGAGTCAAAATTGAGAGTTTTTATGAAGCAATTTAACCATATTTTAAAATCCAAGCTAAATAACCTCTCTTCACCAAGTTATTTCACGTAAAAAATACCCAAAATTTGTGTTTGTCATCCCTTGATTCTCTCCTGCTATTTCAATTAATTTTGAACTCCAAATCCTAATTTCTTTTAATTTCTATAATCTCTTAAGTTATAAACCTCTATAAAAACCAAGAAAGTCACCTAAAAACTTCATCATCTACATCATCTTCTCCAAACCTGGGTTTTTCTAGATTTGTTTCAAAGCTCGTTTTCTTCCATCAAAGGTAACCATTCGACTTTCTATGAGTTTTAAATGATATCTAGCCCTTAAACTAAGTTTTTAACCGTTAAAACACATGTTCTTGATAAAGAGAGATATGATGTGACAAAATATGAACATGTTGTGATGACTCTTGTGACGGTAAATATGAGGCTATGCCATTCATGCAATGTGATAGTGTGTATAATGTGCTAATGATATGGTTATGCAGAGAATATGTATGAATAATCGGTAAAGTAATATTTGATGACAGTATGGATACATTGGCCTTGTAACTTAATGAGACCGTTGGATATAGTTGGCATGCCATAGGATTGTGAGTACTCACTTATATGTGTTGTGATATTTAGGGCGTTGAGGCCCAGGAAAAGTTTTTTTGGAGAGATAAGGAAATAGAAGCTAAGCTCTATTCACCAGGATATGTGTGTTTGGTGTGTTGGATAGTGTTAGCTATAAGCTACACTTATTGGATTTGTTTGACTTTACGAGTCTATGTGTTGTGTGTTAGAGATTCGTGTATCCAATGAGTGATAATAGAGCTCACTTTTATGTTTCATAGCTCAAGTGTCAAATTATCATACATTGTGATTATATGTGCTTATATGGGATTAATTCATGTCGGAATATATATGCCTAAATGTTCGTGTAAGTGATGTGTGGATGAATACATGGAATAGACTAAATATGTGAATCATGACACTTAGTTAATGATGTTTTAGGAATATGCTGTAATTTTTTTGGTTGATGCATGACTACATGTTTGCGTAGTGGTTATTCTGAACATTCACTGAGCTTGTTAAGCTCACACACTCCATTTTAACCATTGCAGATATGTAGTGCTGGTGTGAACAGTGTGGCCTTCAAGGGAGTGATCTAAGCCGATTTTTTTAGCTTCTATTAGTAGGTGTTCTATGCTTATTTATGTTTGGCGAATAAAGGCAATGTGATAGGTCAATGTGGTAGATTTTATATTGGTTATGCTAACTCAATTTTTGGGTTGGTTGCATGTTATTTATGTTTGGAAGTTTGTGGACTTGGACATGATATTGGGACTGCTATTTCGGATATTTTGATATTTCTTTAACTAGGTGAATGAAGCATGTTATTTAGGATTAAGTTTAAATGACATTAATGTTGATGTATATTGAGACTTTATAGTCTTGAGCAGAGGTATCGATATTTGGTTTTAAAAAACGATACCTCTGTAACTTCAAAAGTGTAGGGAGTCAGGATATAGAATTGGTATTAATACCTTAGCCCGAATATCAATACTCGGGGTAAATTTATTGACACCTTGTGAAAGGTACCGATAGTTTTCTACGTTTTGGAATTTTTTTGAGAGACAAAATGCAAGTTTGGTATCAATTTTTCATGTGGTATCGATACCGCTTAAAGAAAATATCGATACCACTCCTTTAGTATCAATACCTACGTATCAGTTTTGGAATTTTTTTTTAAATGGACCATATGCATGTTTAATTATTATTATAAGACTACTTGATGTATGGTTAGCATGTAACCTTGATAACTAATAAGTATAATTGACTTAAAATGTAATAGCCTGTTTTTTAGTGGTGTCAGAAACAGTGGTTTTGGGGCCACAAATCTGACGAGTAAGTTCGTAAATAGTATTATTTAATATTTATAAGTCAAATATGGTTTTAAAAAGGTTTTTGGTATGGTAATTTATGTTATATGAATGGTTAATTAAGTTCAAGTGGTAAGAACCTAAAGTCAAGTGGTTTTAGAAAATTAGGTGTCGTGACCTCGTTTCTAAAAACTGAGCTGTAAATACTTTTATAAATATTTACGGAGTGTTATTCAGGTTTTATTAAAGTTTCATTAATAAATTTTCATGTTTAAATGTTAATTAAGCAAAAAGAACTAAATCGTAAAAGTTGAAAAAGTTTATCACTATTAGTTAAATGTGTTAATTGATTAAAGATTTATAATTAGATGGCCTTAATGGATAGATAAACCATCCTTAATGTAGTGGGACAGTTTGATGATTTAATTTCTTTTAAGTTTTAATGTTTATTATATTATTACATTATGAAAATAATGAAAAAAAAGGTTAAAAAATAAAAACATAAAAAAAAAGGAATTTTCTTCTCTCCCACCGAATGTCACCATGGAAATGGAAATTGAAAAGCTTCATGCTTTGGTTATTCTATGGATGATGCATGGTAAGCCATTTTTCATCCGGTTCTAATAATTTTTATGTTTTTGAGATCGCTGCAACTAGGTCTAGTTAGCCCATACTTTCGTTTTTGAAAATGTTAAAGATTTTGAATGTTTCCATTGATAAATATTTGTGATTTTAGATGTTAATGGATGGATTTAAAGTATTAATTGTTATTTATAAGTATTTTATTAAGTTATTTTTGATGAGTTTACCGATTAGGGACTAAATTGTTGAAATAGTAATAGTTCAAGGACTTGATATGAAATTTTTGCAAAAATGGGCTGAAATGGATGCTATTGACATTCGAATGGTATAAATTTTCAATAAAATTGGTTTATTTGGATGATTAAGATATAGGGACTAAATTGAATAAAAATTAAAAGTTGATGGTAATTTTGTAAAATGTCAAAAAGGACTAAATTGCATAAGATGAAGTTATTTTGCTATCTAAATTAATAAATTTAATGAGATTATTAATTTAGATCAAGAACGAGTGAAAAATCGAGAAGAAGGGAAAATTACCAAATAACCTTATACTTTGTCATTTCTACAATTTAGTTAGGTAAGTTCGTATGAACTATAATCACTTACATGTTGATTAAATTGAATGTTTAATGTGGTTTTCTAATGTAAATGAATCAATATATATATGTTATATATTATTATGCAATTTATCATATAAAGAAACGATGGAAATCCAACGACATATGACGACTATCGAGCCTCGTTTGAACCTTAGAAATATATAGGATGCACATGACATGTCATTAGGGTTTTCATGTTTTGGATGTTGGTCTTGAATTTTCTACCGATGGCTGAGGTCTGACATTTATTACAAATACTCATTAGCTTGTGTGAGCAATATTGTGTAGCTTACATTCCGACCATCAGCTTGTGTCAGCAGACCTAGGTTACCATGCTCAGGGTGCTGGTCCTGAATGTCCTACCGATGGTTGAGTTTCAACATTTTTTGCAAATACTCATCAGCTTGTGCAAGTGGCATCGTGTAGTTACATTCCGACCATTAACTTGTGTGAGGAGACCTATTTATGGCTCGAGTGAACAATGATGAAAAGGAATGGTTTTAACAATATGTTTAGCACACTTTGTGTGAGCTTTCCCGTGTATTCGATATTATTCTAAGTGGTTCAACGGGTATGAAAAAAGAAGGAACGATAAGCATTAAAATGACTTATATCATGAAAACTATTAAAAGGAATTAAAAGGAAATGTTGAATGAAACTATGTCTATGTTCATGAAATTGATGATTTCAAGTGAGATTATTCATGTTTAATGACTTGCCTTATGTTAATTCAAGTGAATCATGAATTGATGCACTAACATATGTCACAGATGATTCTTAGGCTTGTGCCAAGCTATTGGTTGGATTGTATTATGTTAGTTTTAAATATATGCATTGAAATGCTAAGTGTCCAAATGGAAATATGCTTATGTTCATGAAAAGGTGGTAAGAATCAAAGTATGTAATTTCTTATGAATGGTTTACCATGTAGTTGATTTCAAAAGAGTTATGTATAACTACACTAGCTTGTGGCTATGGTTGATGTTCATGCTTATGTCTTGTGGGTTATGCAAATGAAACAGGTGAGAATAGATAATGAAATGGTAAGTTCATAGTAGAGATGTAATATGATGAAATAAAAGGATTGTTGAGTTAAAGGACTTACATGTAAGGAAAAAATATACTTATGCTATATGCGAGTTTACTTATGTCATGAACTAATTCGTGAATTGATAACTTAATTAAGCTTATGCTAAGTAATGGAATAGTAAGTAAGTAAATGAGATGGTTCATTGTTTTAAGAAAAGGTTGATGATTATGTAATTCAACTTATAAGACCCTATTATGTTAAATGGAATGTATTCATGAAGTTAATGAACCTATTCATTTGTAAGATGATAGCTATGTAGTTTGATAAATCTTGCGGCATTGATATAGGTTTATTCTTGACTTATAAAGTCCATATTTGAAATGGAATGTTATATTTAAAGTTTATACGAGCTTACTAAGCATTCATTGCTTACGTAGTTATTTCCTTTACTTTATAGATTATCAAAAGCTCGTCGGAGATCTATCACACTATCCAGCGATTATTTTGGTAGATTTTGGATGCTCGTCTTGATCAAGGTTATAATGACATGTATATGTGGACTTATGGTTTATGTTAGTTGATGAGTTTGGCATGTATATGCCATTTCGGTTGATGTAACATTGGTACTTTTGATGCCTTATTAATGTGTGTTATTTTGACAATGTATTAATGCATGTTTGAATGGATAAAATGGTAGGTGATGAATTGACCTCAACATGGTCAAGTTATGGTATGCTTTGGAAAGGTTTTGAATAGATATTCATAATTGAAATATGGTATGTATATATGTTGGTTGTTGGAACCATTTGGAAATAGCTAGTTTTGTATCATTTAGATGGTTTTGATGCATGTGAGAAATAGTCCAAATGGTACGATTATTTTGATATGGCATGAATCTAGTAGGGCATGGTTGATATGTGTCAATTATGATATGTTTTGGTATGAAAACAATTTAGTTGATAAATGGTTAAATATGCACATGTTTGGGTATGTTTGATGTATGTGCTTGAGGTGCCTATATGGCATATTGGTTGTATGGACTATTAGCCTTTTGTATGGACCTTTTTATACAGGTTTTGAGCATTTTTAAAATTCTTGACCATGTGTGCAAAAGTACTTAGGCTTACGCCTGAGAAGGGTGAAAGAAATGGCTTGATTTTAGCTATTTTCTTGTCCAGATGGCCTAAGACACAGGCGTGTGTCCCAGCCGTGTGTCCCCTGTAGGTTCTAAAGGTTGCAAGTCAAGCAGTTACATGGCCTAGCACACGGCCTGACACACGGACGTGTGAAGCCATTTTGAGAGTTACACGACCTGGCACACGGGCATGTGGCTTGGCCGTGTGACCCTAGTCAAAGAGTTACACGGGTACGGACACGAGTTGGGATACAACCTTATGTCCCTATTTCGAATGTTACACGGCCTGAGACATGGGCATACGTCCCAGCCGTGTGAGTCACACAGCCTGGCCACACAATCATGTGACCCCTTGGAAACACGAAAATGTACACACTTTCTCATGCCCTTTTTAACTCAAATTCATGCAAATTCATAGTAATTCTTGTCAAAAAATATATAATAATTATAAAATAATTAAATTGTACTTAAATTATTAACATGTTGAATTTTAATTAATTTTATAATAAATTTTGATGAATTTTGATAATTTTCGATAGATTTGTACCAAGGTGGAAAATTGGCTCAATAAACACTGTTAGAAATGCAAAACCGAGAAGCAATTTTTGAAGCATCAAGGTGAATTAATTTTTCAGCTGAAGATGGTCCAAATTATGAATATTAATTCATAATGTAATTAATTTTAATTTTAATCCAATTTATTTTGAGTTAAATAATTAGTATTAATTAATTATGAAAATAGGCCTAATTGAGCTGAACCGAGAAAACCAATCCAATCAAGAACTAGGCTGCCCAAAACCGTCCTACATGCTGACCCAATCAGCTTAATTGGCTGATTATTTTGCTTGCAAAATAGCTCCTGAAGACTCTTTAAATTTCCATTCAAACCCCTCCACTTATCATGCCTTCCTAGATTTGCCCCTACCTTAAAATAGCAAGTTTGAAACCTTCAAACTTGCCACATGTGTGGCCAGCCATGGGGGGACTCTATGGCTGTTGATTTTTGCTATTTTTAGCAGCCTACTCAACCTATAAATGCCCCATTGGCTTCTTATTTCAAACACATCTCAAAACCATTCATTCTTCAGTTCTCTCTCACTTTTCACTCTTTATTGTTCTTCATTTTCTTCCCCATTTCCTTGCCGATTTCACCTCTTGAAAAAGAGTCATTCAACCACATTTGGAGCAACATTCAAGTGTTTGTGGAAGCCTCGGTTCAACAAGAACAAGCAGAGAAGGAGAAGTAGAGCAAACTAGTCAAGCCTCGAAGAAACACTGGATTTGATTTTTGTTCGTTATCCTTTAAAATTTATTGTTGTTGTTATGAACATGTATATGAATATTTCTGATGTTGATATGTTTAATTTAATTAATATGGATTAAATTTAATTCATGTTAGGTTGATTGCATTTCATCTAATTAAGTTATTAAAATTGTGTTTGTGTTGTTATAGGCCTCGGTATGATGTTTGATTAAGTAAAACCATGACTAAGTTATTCTTGCATTACAATTGTAAGGTAACTAATGATTAATTATTTAAACGGATTGAAATTGTAATTACTTCACACGATATTTAATCAGTGCATGTTTAATCATCTAAGGTAGCTGAGAGTTAAATTAGCAACGATATCTAACGATACATTAGCCTTGCATAACTTGCAAGATTATTGTGATTAAATTGTTTCAAGGTAAAAATACATTGTTACCTCACGTAATCTTTTATGTGCTTATGAGATTGAATTAATTATTTGAATTGGCATAGAGATATGTAAAAGATATTATTTTAATTTCATAAGTATGAATGTGCATTAACACATTTTCTTATTAAAATTTGTTTAATCAATTGAATTGACATAGATATATAGTCAAGAGATAAATGGATTTTGGTAGGTAAGTATGTGAATAAGTTAGCAAATTACCGAGTTACCGTGAATTTATTCGTAACAATATAAACATGAGTTTAATAATTTATGTTAAGAAATGTAATTAATCTAGCACAATTTTGTCATCTTAATTAAAATCATCTTTTGAAATCATGCATTGGAGCTTTTATTTTATTTTTATTTATTTTACTTAGTTAAAAAATCCTAGTTTTTAATCACCTCCTTAAATTAAAATATTTTTCTTCACCAAAGTGTTTTTAATTGCATTCATAAATAATTCTTTTCACAGTCCTTGTGGGTACGATAACTAGACATTTACTTTTCACTTTATTACTTATTGCGATTGTGTACACTTGCACATTTTCGTCGTTCCACCCCTGCAGTATGAAATTTTCTATTTTTTCTTAAATGTTTCAAATGTTTCCGATTTAGTTCCAAATCACTTCTAAAGTATTTTTAAGGCCTCGAGGGCTCGAATAAGGGACAATATGCTTATATTTGAATGAATTATACCATGATTTATTAAATGATTGAATGTGCATGTTTTTAAGTTATGCTTTTACAATAATGCTCCGTAACCCTATTCCGGCGATGGATACGGGTTAGGGGTGTTACATAAAACCTATACGAATACTAAAATGGAAGATGTTTTGTTTAGAATGAACTTTTACCTGTTGTATATGATAAGATACGGTGGTGTGGCATCCCGTATTCGGGCTTGGCGACCAAGCTGGGTGTAGGGTGTTACAAGATCTCTTAGTCATTTCTCTTCCTTACCAGTAGCCGTCAAGGTTATAAATTCAGCCTCCATAGTTGAATGCGAAATGCAAGTTTGTTTCTTGGAGTCCTAACTAATGGCTCCACCTTCTATCTTAAAAATCCATCCTGATGTGGACTTATTGTCACTTAGACTTGTAATCAAACTTGCATTCGAGTAACCTTCTAATACCGCAAGATAATCACTATAGAATAATCCCAAATTTTTTTGTTTTTTTAAGATAGAAAAAAATCTTACAAATTCCTTTCTAATGATTGGTACTAGGAAAATTTGTAAATCTCGCCAATTTGCACACAACAAATATGATATCGGGTCTAGTGCAATGCATTGCATACATTAGACTTCCGATTGCACTAGCTTCCTCAGGTTGTGCTTTAGACCTGCCATTATTCTCACTTAACTTGAAGTTCAAATCATATGGAGTGTTCAAATCCTTGATATTCAAGTGTTTGAAGTTTTCCAATACTTTCTTGATGTAGTGAGATTGGCTTAGTGTAAAGCCTTTTTCATGCTTTTTCACCTTTATACCTAGAATTGTACCTACCTCATTGAGATCCTTCATCTTAAAATTCAAGGCTAGATACTCTTTGGTCTCATGAACACCTTCCATGTTCATACCAAAAATCAACAAATCATTTACATAGAGACAAATAATTACACTATACCTATTAGTGAATTTAGTGTAATACATTTATCCGCATCATTATGTAAAAAACCATATGACAAGATAATCGAGTCAAATTTCTCATGCCACTATTTAGGCACTTGTTTTAAACCATATAATGACTTTATCAACTTGAACACCTTATGTTCATTCCCAAGAAGCACGAAGCCTTCTGGTTGCTCCATGTAGACTTCTTATTTGAGATCACCATTCAAAAAAGTCGTCTTAACATCCATTTGGTGTGTATGTAATTGATGGGTAGATGCAAGTGCCATAAGAATTCGAATGCAAGTCATTCTAGCCACTAGTTCATAGGTTTCAAAATAATTTGGGTATTCCTTTTGCATAAATCCTATAGCCACCAACCTAGCCTTAAAGGTTGAAGAACCGCCTATTGGAGTATTCTTCCTTTTAAACACTTATTTACACCCGATAGGCTTCGATCATTGAGGAAGATCAACTAGAAACCAAGTATTGTTGGACAATATTGAATCCATTTCATTATTGATTGACTCTTTCCAAAATGTCGCATCCCTAGAAGTCATGGCTTCACTATAGGATTTTGGATCACCATCCACATTAAACATTATGGGGATCTTTCTAATTAAGGATTCTTTATTTCCCTCAACAAGGAATGTTAGAGATTGCGAGGAAATGAAATCGAGACTGAAGTCTTTTACTTTTCTCACTTTTTGACTTTTCCTCAGCTCTGTATCCTTATTGTCCTAAAGACTTCTCTTGGTTTGATCACTTGAGATCATTGGTTGATATTATTTTTTTGAATCCGTTGAATCATTGAAAACTTTATTTTCAATAAATACAACATCTTTTGTTTCAATTATTGTATTTGACACTAAGTCAAGAACATAATAAACCTTAGAGTGTTAGACATATCTAATGAATGCACCATTGACGGCTCTTGTCCTAACTTTGTTCTCCATTAGTATCCAAGTTTGAAATAATCTAAGTTTGTCATCCAACCCTTCCATAACTCATATGGAGATACTTTGAATTTTCTTGATGGTATTCTGTTAGGGATATAACACGCAGTGAATAATGTTTCACCCCATATATTATATGGAAGTTTAGCATTTAACAACATCGAGTTAACCATATCCATTAAAGAACAGTTCTTTCTTTCTGCCAAATCATTTTGTTGGAGAGTATAAGTTACGGAACACTCATGTACCACACCTTCTTCCTTACAAAATACATTATATTCATTTCAAAAATATTCACAACCTCTATCACTACAAAGCATTATGGTTTTCTTACTAAATAAATTCTCAACCTCATTTTTAAAACGTTTAAACATATCAAAAGCCTTGTCTTTACTTCTCATAAGATACACATAAGTAAATCTAGAGAATTCCTTTATAAAAGTTATAAAATATCGCTTTCCACCTCTTGTTAGAGTTTCATTTAATTCACAAACATCCAAATGGATTAAATCTAACACTTGCGAATTCTTTTCACACTTATTAGGAAACGGCTTCTTGGTAATTTTTTTATTGAATACAAATTTCACATTTATCCATAAACTTATATTACTTAGACTGATATAACCATTCTTTTTCATATATTGTAAAGTTTTAAATTTAAAATGTGCTAAACGCGTATGCCACAAAGGATAAGATTCAACAATATATGTAGAAGAATTAACTTTAATCATATCAATGCTCAACTTGTACATACCCTCATTACAATATCTTTTTCCTACATATATATCACCCTTAAGCAAGACTAACTTGTCGAATTCCAAGATAATCTTGAACCCCTTATTATGTAGAAGACTCGCGAACACTAAATTCTTTCTCACATCGAGATAATCCAACACATTAGTCAAATTCAATTTTTTCCTAAATGTGAATATGAGTTCCACCGTCCCTTGACAAAGCACCTTAATCGATTGGTAGTTTCCCATAAGCACTTCATAGTTTTCCACTAGTTCATAACTCTTGAATTGTTGTTGGTCATTACACACATGGACAATAGCTCTGGAGTCGAGCAACCAATTATAGGATTTATTGGTCATGGCTATGTTGAGTTCGATAATCATACCAATCTCCAAACTCTCGATCCCTTCTGTAACCATGGCCACTAAGCCTATACCGTCTACCATATATTGGCTTTGGAAGTTGTGGCATTTTGCTTCTTTTTAAGAAGTTTACAGTGAAGTCCTCTGCCATATGTAGAAGTTTCTTCCGAAAATTGTTCCAACACGAGGGTAACTTCAAGATGATAGCCCCAACTTGTAACAATTCTGGAATAACAACTTTCAAGTCACAAAGCCTACTTACATGGACTTCTAGTTCATGGGTTTGATCCATGATCGGGATACTATCGCGCATTTTGAATTTGAAATACTTCATCATTAAAAATTTATTAGGACCTTGTCGCTAGGTGTTGTATTTCTCTTCAAGAGCTTTCCATATTTCCACTGGGGACTGCATCAATATGTAGAAATCATACATTGATCAGACAAGGTGTTAAGGATGTGTCCTTGACATTTGAAATTTTCTTATTCGTGCTTTTTCTTGAGTTCTACCACTTTCCCAATTTCCTCAAGGTTTGCATTGGGGGCGGGATCCTCCACAGGTTGTAGGTTCGGATACAAAATATACAACACATTTAATATGGTAAGAAGGAACATCTTGTCCTTCCAACGATTGAAGTTTGAGCCATCAAATCACTCAAGTTTCCCAAACTCTTGGTTCATCACTTTGAATACAATGGTAGCTCTCATCGCCATCTTCAAAATAGTTCTCTTTGATTGTTGGATATATTGAGTAGAGATGATAAATCTGGAGAATATATGGAATTAAAAGAGAACTATTTGCCCCTACACAAATTTGGTAGATAGTTAAGACAAAGGTCCACCTAGAATACAACGAAGCTTTTAAATTTCCTTTGAATATCAAAATTGATGAACTACCTAACTCGTACTCTAATTTTTGAAATTGAATTGATTGTAATGTACTTTGTGAGTGGACACACAAAAATATATACACTTTTTCATGCCATTTTTAACTCAAATTCATGCAAATTAGTAGTAATTCTTGTCGAAAAATATATAATAATTAAAAAATAATTAAATTTTACTTAAATTATTAAGAATTTGAATTTGAATTAATATTATAATAAATTTTGATTAATTTTTATTTATTTTCGGCAGATTCGCACAAAGGGCGAAAAATGACTCGGTAGACACTATTAGAAGCGCAAAACCAAGAAGAGATTTTTAAAGCATTGAGGCGAATTAATTCTTCAGCCTAAGATGGTCCAATTTATGAATATTAGTTCACAATATAATTAATTTTAATTTTAAATCCAATTTATTTTGGGTTAAATAATTATTATTAATTAAATTATGAAAGGAGGCCGCCCAGTTGTGCTAAACCGAGAAGACCGATCCAACCGAGAAATGGGATGCCCAAAACCGTCCCACATGGTGACCCGATCAGCTTATTTAGGTGATTATTTGGCTTGCAAAACAACCCTTGAAGTTTCCTTGAAATTGCATTCAAACCCCTCAAGCTTTTGTAGATTTGCCTCTAGTTAAATTTAGCAACTTTGAAAGCTTCAAACTTGCCACATGTGTGGCCAACCATGGGGGGATTCAATGGCTGCTGATTTTGCTATTTTTAGTAGCCTACTCAAACTATAAATACCCCCTTTGCTTCTCATTTCAAACACACCTCACATCCTTTCACTTTTCACTTCTCTCTCACTTTCTCTTTAAAACCATTCATTTGTTCTCAATTTTTCTCTTTCATTCCCTTTCCAATTCCGCCTCTTTGAAAGGAGCCCTTCAACCACCATTAGTAGAATCATTCAAGTGCTTTTAGAAGCCTTGGTTCAACAAGAACAAGCAAAGAATGAGAAGCGGAGCAAACTAGTCAGGCTTCGGAAAAACATCAAATTTATTCTAGTTCCCTATCATTTAATTTTTATTGTTGTTGTTATAAACATGTCTATGAATACTTGTTCTGTTGATATGCTTAATTTATTTAATATGAATTAAATTTAATTCGTGTTAGGTTGATTGCATTTTGTCCACTTAAGTTATTAAAATTACGTTTGTGTTGTTATAGGCCTTAGTAAATTGTTTGATTAAGTTATTATTGCATTATAATGGTAAGGTAACTAATGAATTAATTATTAAATCATGTTAAAATTGTAATTAATTGACAATACTTACCAGTGCATGTTTAATCTTCTAACATAACTGAGGGTTAAATTAGCGACGGTATTAAACGGTACATTAGCCTTGCATAACTTGCAAGATTATTGTGATTAAATTGTTTCAATGTAGGTATATATTGTTACCTCACTTAATCTTTTATGTGCTTATGAAGATTGAATAATTTTTTGAATTAGCATTGAAAAATGTTCAAGAGGTTAGTTAATTTAATAAGTATGTATGAGCAATAGTTAGCAAATTACCAAGTTGCCGTGAATTTATTTGTAGCTACATGAACATGAGTTTTGTATTTCTAAGTTAAGAAATGTAATTAATCTAACACAATTATGTCATCTTGATTTAAATCATTTTTTGAAATCGTGCATTAGAACTTTTATTTTTATTTTATTTAGTTAAACTTTAGTTTTTAATCACTTCCTCAAAATCAAAATATTTTTCTTAACCAATGTGTTTTTAATTGCATTCATAAATAATTCTTTTCATAGTCCCTGTGGGTACGATAACTCAATATTTACTTGTCACTTTATTACTTGTTGCGATTGTGTACACTTGCGCATTTCCATCGTTCCAGTGAACATCATAGTCCCTCTATTTATATGCACTTAATGGGTACTATTTTGAAGAGCCACAACCATTCATGTTGGGCATACTTCTTAGAAGAAACATGTCCCATGGAAATGTATTAATTGGAGGAGAAATTATCACTTTTTAATTTGAATAGTGCTCATGAATAATTAATTTGCAATCTACAATTTCCAACAAAGCATACAAAGGGAGTGCCAACTGAAGATCCCTTTCAGCAACCTTGGGGATCTTTATGGTTGCACGAAGTTGTTCAATGGTAAAATCCTCCATCATCTTAAACTTTAGGCTTAGACCTACTTGGTGGGTTTGGCTAAATGGCTTAAGTGGGGGGTTACTGTTGATGACCTCTACATAGCCCTTGAGACTTGATCTTCAATAAAACACATATCTTTAATAGGTAGCCATATTGAGAGACAAGTTCAATAAGGTTTTAATGAACCAAAAATGGCAGAAGTGCTAGCCATTCGTTAAGCCTCGTGGATGTTTGTTTCATCGAAATGGAGAGGACAATTTAAAGGTTTAATTCGAACTGATTGTAAAATCGTTATTCATTAGAAGTCCAATTAAGGCTCCCAAACTCTTGCCACTTTTTACAAAAGAGATCTCTATAGATGTATGCTCATATTAAAGGAGTATAATCTTTGCAAAGTGGGAATGCAACATAAAGGCTGATAAGCTCGCTTAATTGGATGTTCATAGAGTGGAAAATGCAATGTTGATAGGAGGTAGTGGACCAAGATTGTATTGAATTTGTTCGATTTGAAAAAATATTTGGATCTAACCTTAAAAGAAAAAATCAAACAGATTCAGAAAATAATGAAAAAAAATGAAAACAACTAAAAGAATAAATTCAAAAAGAATAATAAATATTTAAAACAATAAATAAATCAAACGGATGTTAAAAGATGAAAGATAAATTAAATTAGTCGATGGATATTAATAGAATGATATATGTCCAATTGAACCCTTTAAGGAAGATTTCCTGATAAGCTCAACCAATGGTTCTAACCAACCCCTAATGCTGAACCTTAGTAAATTGAAGGGTGAAGAGTTCTCCCACTGCTTCAAAGAGAGAACCAAGAAGAAAACTTACTCTTAAAATAAACAAAAGAAAAATCTCACAAAGAGAAATAACTA
This sequence comes from Gossypium hirsutum, assembly GCF_007990345.1. Taxonomy (NCBI): domain Eukaryota; kingdom Viridiplantae; phylum Streptophyta; class Magnoliopsida; order Malvales; family Malvaceae; genus Gossypium; species Gossypium hirsutum. The sequence continues at coordinate 34,631,931 of NC_053448.1, read as the reverse complement.
AAAGAGTTTAAATTTTGTTAATCAAGGTGTGTGCATAATAAATAATGAAGAGATATTTATATATGCTATCTAGGGGTGAGCAAAACTCGATTCGACTTCAAAAAATCGAAAAAAAATTGAATTTTATGTTAAAAAATTGAGTTATTCGAGTCAACTCGATTTTTTTTTCGAATTTCGAGTTTGAATCGAGTTGAGTTTTCAAATTCGAATAACTCGAATAATTAGAATAATTCGAATATAAAATTATAATATTACACATTTTTACCTCAAACTCTGAAACCTTTTTACTTTTTCCTCAAAACTTTTACTCCTTCCCACTTTCCCCCAAAACTTTTACTCCCCTCCCATCCCAACCCCCCATCGACCCACAATCCATTTCCCACCAAAATTTTACCCTCCCATTTACTTTTCCTCAAAATTTTACTCCTAAAAACCCTCAAAATTTTTTATTTTACCCCAAAATTTTTACTCCCTCCCACTTTCGCCCTAAAACTTTTACTCCCTTCTCATCCCCCTAATTTTTTAAACATTTTCCCTCCAAAATATTAAACTTTTTCTCCCCAAAACTTTTTATTTTCCCCCTAAACTTTTTCTTCTCACCCTTTACTCCCAAATAAAAAATCAAAATTATCCAAAAAACTCCCTAAACATAAATAGTAATAATTTTATTTATATCTACTATGTATATTATTAAATTAAATTTCACATTTTATATTATTTATATTATTGAATTGTTTAGTCATATTGAATATTTATATTAAAAATGAATTATTAATGATACCATAAAATATTCGTGTTAAAATTTTATATTGGTAGCAATTTCACATTTTATCTTTAAAATAACTTTTATTAAAAAAATCACATTTTTACATTTAATATATTTTTTAATTTCAAAATACATAGTGACAAGAATCTGAAGATAATTGAAACAACTAAGCAAGCAAAGAAGCTAACCCACATATAAAAGATTAATAAATAAATTATGGGGTGATGATGAAAGTTAATAAAAAAATTTATTACAGTGGACAAATTTTATTACGGTGACTGACAGTGGTTACAATAACCCAAAACCATTTTTTAAATTTTAACTCAAACAAATATATTCGATTCGATTCGATTCAAATTTCATTTCACTTGACTCGATTTGAGAAAATTTCAAATCAAATTAGGATGATAAAATATGATTCGTCAACTCGATTAACTTGAAATTTTTTCATTTGATTCGACTCGATTCGATCGAACACTCACCCCTAATGCTATCTAATTACATCAAAATAAAATTCTTAAGTAGAATGAAACTCTATTTAATCTAAATAAGGAGTAGCTTTACTAGAACTAAACTTTCTTGTTGACTAAGAAATATAAAACTCCTAAACAACTTAAAATACTTAAAAGATATCTTAAAATTTGGAATAGATAAATGATAAAAATATAAAACCTAATAGATACAATATTGAGCTTATATATAACCAAAATTAAGCCTAAAAATCAAGCCAAATATAATTTGAACTTGAATTAAAGCCTAAAACTTGTAATTTCCTGTAATAATCCCGCCCAAGAATTTTGTCCGTGCAGTCTTCACTAAAATTGTCATAATTTGATCTCTTACACTCAAAATCGAGTGATTCAAAGTGTGTTTCGAAGTTAAGAGATAACTTTTCAAACTCTATGCAGACATTTAAACCCAGAAATGCTTGGATACCATCCAACAAGTTGTCGAAAGTCGATTGATATTTCAAACTTGAAAATTGGCAACTTCGATTAATGAAATTTAATAAATTTTACCCAATTCATGCATGTATCATTCCCCCTTTCCTTGAAAAGATTTCTGATCGAGTTTTTTCTTTGGCCAAACAAGAAAGAATCTATATGATAGGTGGAATGGTTTAATTGAGCTCCTCTTAAAGGATCAACAAATTTCTAAAAGAAAGAATGTAACACCCCATACCCGGCCTAGGAGTTATGGCCGAATCTGGCGGTGTCACATTAAGGTGTTTAGCGTAAAACTTATTGTTGTTGTAATCCTTAAAATCAATAATGGTGATTCCAAAACGGGTTGTACATTTCCAAGCCTGCATCATTAAAAGCTAATTACTTTTAAAACGTTATAAATTTTCCAAAATCTCATTTATTACGGAAGTTTTTTTTTTGGAAATGTTGTGAAAACGTGGTGTCTTTGAAAACAATTACCTTTTGAAAAACCCGTCTTTTTCTACAACTAGCAGTTTATATCAAACTAAATAAATAAAAACCCCAATTTAAAGTTTATAAATTTAAAGAGGCCTTTTTACATGAAAATACCCACATTCAGTTACTTATAAATCAAAACCTAAAAATGAAAGCTGATGCGGTTGTGTGGCCATCATTGAGTCCCTCACAGCATCGACCCTCCTACAACTGGGGATTACCTGTACAGTTAAACAGAAGAGTGAGTTTACGAAAACTCAGTGTGTAATCCCCTAACAAGCAAACAGTTAATTAAACAGTAGCTAAATGCAGTTTGGGCCTGAGCCCATTACAGCAACAGTCCAATTTAGTGTAGGCCTAAGCCCTTTCCCGTAATAGTAAACGATTGGGCTTGAGCCCATCACAATGCCAGTAATCAGTAAGGCCTTTGCCAATTTCAGTAATAGTATCAGTGGGGCCTTGGCCCATAACAGTAATAGATATCAGTCATACTATGAACAGTATGTAATATCATTAACCGATGCAGTAACAATACAAAATCATTAATCAGTGTAGAAATGCAGTTAGAAATCCTACCCAATCCAGCCTCTACACACCATTTTGTTTCGCCAAACACACCATGTGAGGATAAAATCGACCCACGCAGCCAGACACACCAAGAATAGCACCGGTTGTGGAACTAAACAGTATTACAGCAAGGCTACTAGTAAAATAAATCACATATAGCCATTAGTAGGTCCACAGTCGTCTTGGGCGACCCGTGCAACGTTATCAGTACGGTATACTTCCTCCAAATATAACAACCCATCCCCATACAATATACTGTGACATAATATCATACGTGTATGCAAAATTTCATGCTCAATCATAGTCATACATATCATAGAGCAAATCAGTCATACATAACATAAGACCATAACAGTCATTTCATCTCCTAAGGGTATAACAGTCATTTTACCCTATTGAGGTATTTCGGTCATTTTACCCTGTGGGGGTATTTTGTTCATTCTACCCTATAGGGGTATTTCGGTCATTCTACCCTATAGGGGTATTTTGATCATTTTACCCTATAGGGGTATTTTGGTCATTTTACCCTATGGGGTATTTTGGTTATTTTACCTATTTTAGGGTCTCAGTGTAGATATCGACCTCTCGAAAGGTCTGCAGTCACCTCAAGCGACTCAGGTAACCTAAATGGTCATAACAGTGTAAATTGGCCCAAGGCCCATTACTCGGCCCAAGTGGGCCTACACGCTTGTGAGGCCCATTCAGCCCAGATTTTGCTACGGCTATGAGATCTACATAGCCCAGTCTAGTTTTTGCCACAAATTGTGGATTTCATCCATGTGAGGCCTACGAGCCCATTGAGCCCACACAGCCCATTTCGACCCAACGTGGCCCATTACGGCTTAAGCTCATGAAAATGCTCATGTAGGCCTCCACAGTCTATCACCCATGATTCGTGGGTTTGGCTTACCACACGAGCAATCGCACGCTCATGTGGTCTCAAACGCCGTATTTCTGGCTTTTCGGCTTTTGTCATTTTATAGTTATAGTGGGGTGTTTACACACCTAATACGATTCACAGATTCCTTTCGTTCCAAACACTCTTATTCCGAAAATAATGATCATTGCACTCTTGGTTCCCAAGCAATGTGTCAATCAACCTCGACCACCATCAGTTAGGAATGGAAGCAATGTAGGTTGGAGAAAGCGACGAAAACCTTGAAAACCTCGCCGATCTCCCATCGAGAAAAGGAACAAATGAGATGATATATATCTCTCTACAACAACAACCTCCCCAAATCCCAATATTCTCTCCTAAAATCTCTCCAAATATCCCTCCTCGACTCTCTTTATGACCAATTTAAACTCCATTTAGCAGTATTTCAATCTAACTCTACCATCCACACGAATTAGGTAGCAAAATAAATACTCCCTTTTTGATGCGCCACCACTCAAATCTTAGACCTCATGTACACTCCACATGCCCCTTACCACTCGACCAACAACTCCTTTGTATCATATTTTAACCACAATAATTTAAGAACCTACTATCTAGATCCAAGGATTTTATTCACCTAAAATAAAAATTTTGCATAAGCCAAGGCTTGAACCGAAGCTTCTCAAACACTCCCATACACACCCAAATCACTTAGCCATTAAAGCAAACAGGCAATTTGTGTCATATCATGCACAACTAAATATTTATGTGTAGTCTCCTAACTGTTCCCTTGTTCAAAACCTATTTCTTCTAGGCCCAAAATTCGGGGTGTTACAAAGAAATAAGTCTACTAAAAGATTCAAGTTAAGATTAGTGAAAACATATTCATTCTACTCATTTGTATGTGTTCTTTCTTTCTTTGCATTCTCTTTGTCAATGGGAATTGACTTATTTTAGCTCATAGGAATTTTCACTCACCAAAGTTGGACCACTAAATTGACTTTTATCACTCGATGTCTCTTTTCTTTCAATCTTTTTACACGAATCATTCCCACTTCCGTTTAACCCCTCACAAAAATTTTGAGCGTTGAATTCATCATCACAATTTTCTTTGTCACTAGAGGAAATCTAAATAATAGGCATAGGATTACACAAATTTTTTTTACAAACAACATTGAGAGAATTTTCTTGTTGGCACATATCATTGTATTCAATGGTAGCACTAAAAGAAGACTCCTCAATAGGTTTGGTGTTATACGTACGTTCTTCTTCGCAACTCCCATCATTGGGTGGGTAGTGAATCAAACATTAGGAACCCTTGTGGTATTGTAAACCACACCAATGACATTTAACAATAGGTGAGAGGTCAATCGTACTCTCTATTTCTTGTGAGAATTTAAAGTGTGGTGATCCCTCTCATCTCCAAATATTTTTTTTATGCTCCACTAGAAGTCGTTTAAGCTCACAGAGCTTACCATGTCTTTTGTACCAATGTTATTCCTGACAAACTCGTGAACAATAGAAGATTTAGTGGCAATGGGGACAACATGTTCGTTCGGGTTATTTACAAATAGGACATCTATGTTTTGCTAAAGGTTTATCATTATCCTCATCCATACTATGTGTGTGCACCATTATGAGAATCTGAAACCACAAGCACTAAACACAAAACTAACAAATGAAAACCTAAAAACAAGAGAAACAATAATGTATTAGTATGTGTAATAGGACAAGAAAAGCTAAAAACAAATGAAAACCTAAGTCTAGGATCAAAGAAAATTAACTACCCAGCAAAAAACCTGAAACAATGGAAAACAACTTGAATTTTCCATTCAAGGTGTTTTAGGTGTGTTAAAATAACAAAATTTAATCTGACGCTTCCACAAATGATAAAAAATTGATCTAAAAATTTTCAGCACAAAATTCCACCAACAAAATATTTTTTGCCTTTTTTTCACTTTTTTTGAAAATTTGAAATTTTTAATTTTTTTCAATTCTGTTTTTTTCTGTGGAAATATTTTTTTACTTTAAAATACTTCCTAAGAAAAATTGTTAAAATTTTAGATTAAAACCAGTTCGTTTACCACTCAAATGATACTTTTTTTTAAACTCTTTTAGGTAAAATAATTTTTGAGACAACAGAAAAGTTGCATCAAGAAATTGATTATTAGAACACACGAGAAATGACTAGAAAGGCCCAAATATAATACCAAATGATAGGGGGAAGCGAACCAATATTGTATTCAAGGTTTTTGACTAAAAAAAGATTCAAATCTGACCTGAAAAGAAGAAACCAAATAAATTTAGAAAATAAAAATAAAAAACAAAGACAATTAAAAGAATAAATTCAAGAAAAAAGAATATACATTCAAAATAATAAATAAAGAAATTAAATAGAAATTAAAAGATAAAAGATTGATTGAATAAACTAATGAATATGGATAGAAAGATAAATGTTCGATTGAACCCTAAAAGGAATATTTCCTGACAAGATCAACCAATAGCTCTAACCAATCCCCTAAGTTTGAACCCTATTAAAGCGGAGGGTGAAGAGTTCTCCCACGGCTTCATAGAAAAAAACCAAAAAGAAAACCTACACCTAAAAAAAAACAAAAGAGAAATAACTCAAAGATTTTAAATTTTATTAAACAAGGTGTGTGTATAATGAATAACCTTTATATAGTCTAGCTAATTACATCAAAATAAAACTTTTAAGCAGAATGAAACTCTAAATAAACTAAACATGGAGTAGTTCTAGTAGAAATAAACTTTTTAATTGACTAAGAAACATAAAAGTGCTAAAGAACTTAAAATACTTAAAAAATATCCTAAAATTCAGAATAAATAAATAATGATAACATCAAACTGGATAGATACAATATTGGACTCATATGCAATCAAAATTAAGCCTAAAAGTCAAACACAATATGATTTGAACTTGAATTAAGACCCGAAACTTGTAATTCATCGTAATAATCCCGTCCCGAAATGTTGTTCGCATAGTCTTCACTAAAACAGTCAGAAATTGAACTCTCAGACACAAAATATAGCGATTCAAAGTGTGTTTCGTAGCTAAGATATAAATCTTCAAATGCTATGAAGACATATCAACCTAGAAATACCTAGATCCCATCCAAAAATTAGTAACAAGTTGACTAATTTTTAAAATTTTGAAAATTGATAGTTGTGGTGAATGAAATTTAATAAATTTTACCTCATCCGTGCATGTAACAAGTGTCCTTTTATACATAAATTTGTCTAGTTTTGAATGGTTTGTATATCATTTTGTGTTGTTTGTGCTATGGTTGATATGTATACTATTCCATTTGTGTTACTTCTCTTAATATGGATGGGAAGATTTTTTTCTAAAACATTAAGTTTTTCAATTTTTATTTATTAAACCGAAAAAGGTATAGTTAATCAAAAGGATAGTAAAACATTATGACAAAAATACTTGTTCCCTACTTAGAAGATAACATAAATTTCTTTGTGCTAGTAAAACATCAATACAAGAAAGAAAGACAAACTTCACACCTAAAAGCAAGCAACCTTTGAACTCCTTGATTTGTCAAAAACAAACAACAAAAGACTACAACATTAGCACTTTAGAATGCACTTAGGGTATATCATGAGATTCCATTGCAAAGATAGAGAAACATTGAAATACTTGCCGCAAGGGAGATTTGTTATGGAATTTAATATTAGAAACAAAAACACTACAAGAATAAAAAATCAACAACAAAGAGACTTTTTTATAATCTCCACGATCTAAGCTTCAGGATTAAAACAAACAATCATCGGAACAAAAAATTACAAAGATCTCATCATCATCATCATCATCATCATCATCATCATCATCTTTATGCACTTATAGCAAACACCATTAGGTTCCACTTCTACCTTTGAAGACCTTTACTAAAACCTTCATGGAAACCATTATACACCCTAACAAATCAATACAAGCCATCATTTAAAGCTCTATAAGAAGCAAACTCCATTTAAAGGGTACACCAACCACACACAAACGATGATCCATCTCAACATCAATAAGAGCAACATATTCACGCACTAACAAGTCAACCCAACCTCCAAACTTCTTAAACAACAATTTCTACATAATACATCAAGTCAAAATCATCATACAACCAAATATAACCTCATAAACCACAAATAAGGACTCTAATTGCCGAAACCAATAACATTTGCAAAACCTCTTGTTTACTTTATCATCACATAAAAAAAGACAAGCCCGTCAAAAAGAAAAATTCAACATCCAATCCCTTGAAACATCATACTTATATATACAACTCTCAATCAATACATACACAAAGTCTCATCAAATAATGAAAATGGCAAGCATATTTTTCTTCCTCTTATTTTTGTTTTGTTATTACCTTAAATCCTTTGTCAACTCGATCCATTTTAATCTTAATTTCTCCTTAATGAAATTATTATCCAATTCGTTAACACCCCACTTATCTTTGGTAGTGTTATAATTAATTTAAAAAAAATCATAATTCGAAGGCTGTGAGTTCAAAATAAATTGCAATTGAAAAAGACTCATCCATCATCATCCAAGGATCTTTAGCCTTTCTACAACATTAAACATCTCATTGATATGTTATTTCATTCTACACAACCCATCAACCTTTATGGGTTTAAGTTGTAAACATTTGCAAAAACATAAGGCTTAATATGTTTGATCCTTCCCATTCCCTATGGTACAACTTCTCTCACTCATTGCTTAAGTTACCAGTAGATTTATCTTCTAATAGTGCCAAGTCAAGACTCTAAACACCTAAATAGAACTTGACTTGTTCACTCTATTAAGAGAAGTTTAACCTATTAAGTAAAATAACATATGAGGCTTACGAATGAAGAAAACAATAATATATAAATGCTGAAAATATTAAATTTACTTTATGAATTCAAATACGCAAACAATCTAAGTATAATCATAGTTCTCCTTTAGGAAGACACTACAATATACTATCATAAAAAAATTCTACTAACTTTAATAGGCAAATAAATAATTTTCATCAAACAGACACGTGTCTTTAAACTTTCAAATATATATCTAGCAAAAATATTAACTTGTCATCATAATTTTCACTATTCATAGAATAAATAATTCATCTTTGGGCAAATTCTAAAGTTCTAATGAGTTGTGAAAATTAATTTTTCCATTTTTCCATTATAATCATTTAATTAATTATATGAATATGGATTATTTATACAATTATGATTTAATTGACATCTATAAAACTTTTTAATTTGGTCACTGGTGGCTAGAAATTATATAGCATATGTTTTATTTGGCCATCAATGTAATTAAGTGAAAGAATTTTAAAATATTTTTTCTTTCACTTAATAATATTGATGGTTGAGAACTTTGTAATTTATATAAAATATATAAAAATACTAATTTATTTGAGCCTTACCCAACAACATTTATTACACTAAATAAATATCAACTATTAACTCTTTAATATGATCTAAATACTAATTCAATAAATTCAAATTTTAGAATATAATGAACAAAACATATATAAAATAACGAAATAAAATGGAAAATTATATATTCTTTAACCTAGCTTTAATATCATGTAAATTCAATATCTTAATATTATTCAAAACCTAATATTGTATAATCAAATAATCTAGGATCTTTAGAATAATATCATTTCAAAATGTTTATAGAAAATTATCAAATGCAAAATTGGAAATGACCATTTGTTTTTATGAACACTAAGGAAATTTATTTTCCCTTATTGACATTTTTCTTTTGTTCTACAAACCCTAAGCAATGGAGGGTATAACCTTTTTTGTTTGTAATCTTAAGATGTAAAGGAAGGATCAATATCTAGTTATCATCCTTTAATTTGTTTGCACTTTGATACATGCACGAATGGGGTGAAATTTATTACATTTCATTCACTAAAGCTGCCAATTTTCAAGCTTGGGAAATCAACAAAATTGAAAAGAATTTTTGGATGGGATCTTAGCATTTTAGGTTGAGAGGTCTGCAAGGAGTTCAAATATCTATCTCTTAGCTTCAAAACACACTTTAAATCACTCGATTTTGAGTTTAGGAGCTCAAGTTATGACCATTTTAGTGAAGACTGCATGAGCATAATTTTTGGACGGGATTCTGCTGAAAATTACGAGTTTCAGGCTTTTAATTCGAGTTTAAATCATATTAGGTTCGGGTTTTATGCTTAATTTTTATTATATATGAGTCCAATAGTGTATTTATCAACTCTTATTATTTTATTATTCTGATTTTTTCATAATTATTAAATAGTTTAAGTTATTTAGGAGTTTTATATCTAAAAGAAAGTTTAATTTAAAACTGCTTGTTTAGATTAATTAGAGTTCTAGTATACTTAAGAGATTTAATTAGATTTATTTAGCTAGACTATATATAGGCCTTTGTATTGTACACAAATCACACAATTGATTATTATTCAAATTCTTTGAGTTTTTCTTTTCAAGAATTGTTCTTGAGTTTATTTTAGAAGAGTTTTTAACAGTCTTTTTAGATTGTGGGGATCATCTTCAAACTTTTCTTTTCCAATGTTTCTATCTTGAAGGGGAAATTAGAGTTGCTTAAGGGGGTTGTGGGTTCCTTATGTCTTCAAGGCTTCTTAGGGCTTCTATATATCACGTTCTATCTTTTCTATCTATCTTCTTTATTGTCCAATCTTTGATTTTATTATTTCATTTTATTTATCTTAGTTATTAATTTTTTTTATTTTATCTAACTTGGATTCGATCACGTTTCAAGTGGTGTCAAAATCCAAGTTTCTTTCTAAACGTCTAGAGCCCTAAGTCAAATCCGTGACTTGAACAAATTTTACGATCTGCTTTCGTGTTCTCTCATATCACACTTGTACTTGGTGTGCAATACTTTTACCTATAGTTGATCTTCTTTAAGAGAATAGAGAAGGAAATCTTCAAGAGAAAGGTACTATTAAGTTGTTGTATTGTTATAAGGCCCAAACCCCTATCTTCAGTCATCTTACAGACATACTCCCATTTTACAAAATTTCTTATGATCTCCTTCATCTCCTAGAAAATTCCCTTAAGAAGGATTGTCATTTTCATAACATGTAACGCCCCAAAATTTTAATTTTGAGTATTGTGAATGTGTGACACAAAATATCTGTCTGCTTTAGTGGTTATGTGTTCTGGGTGTGTTTTGGAGGTCCCAAGTTCAGGACAGGACTTGGGCAAATTTTGGTATGTTTATGAATAAGACCTATCTTTGGTCAGTAGACTTTTAAGTAAAAGTTGGCAAATAATTAATAGAATGGGCCTGCTGGTCTGGTGGATAAGTGTAGTGTTGGTGTGAAGGAGGTCCTGTGTTCGACTCTTAGCGTGGGCATTATTTTTGCTCGTACGTCCAGGAGAGTTTGAGATGGACTAAAAATCTGAGTAGTGGATTTAGTAGGGAGTTTGATGGAGAGAAATAAGGGATTAGGGTGGTTATCAAATATTCTGTTCATCTTTTTTGTTTTTTTTATTTTCCCCAAAATCCCTCCGCCCTCTTGCCATTTTTCTCTTTATTGCTGCCGAATTTTTGCTCTCTTTCACCCTTTATCTTCTTGATTTTTCTTTTCCCACTCTGCATCGTGTCGCTCCACGTTTGTCTGCGATCGTTCGGTAAGTTTTAGATAAGTGATTTGTCTCTATTTGTTAAATTTCTTCTGAAGTGTTTTGTTTATGCCAATTAGGGGAGGATTCGAGGGCTCGTAATCACCAATCAGAGTCTTAGTTTGTGCGGGGATTACTGTTCATCAGTTGAAGGTAAGGTTTAGTCGTTTATGGGTTAAAACCTCAATACGAGTTCGATTTGAGATCATGTTATGTGAGATTAAATTAGTGTTATTTGTTCAATTATAGGCTTTGGAGTGCTCGGGGGCTGTTTTAGCATCAAACAAAATAAGGTTTGTACTCGAAACGCAGAAAATAGGATTCGACGAAAAGCCAAAATTGCTCGTTGTTTGGATAGCAGTAGTAGGCTAACTTTGAAAAATCACAATAAATTACGGAAATCGAATTAGAGGATGAAAAAAATATCGAATTAAATCTTATTAAGTCTAGTTTCTCATAGAAGAAATGGTGTAAGTAATTGAATTGTAAATCGTGAGATATAATAAGTTTGGTAAGACAAAGACAAAATGAATTTGGGTTCCCCTCTTCTAACTTTGAAAAATCATAAAAAAAATTGGAGAAAACTAATTAGGGGTTAAATTTTACATGTTTAAATTATTAATGATTCTACTTTCACTAAAAACAAATTAATCCAATTTTTTTACTAAGAGATAATTAATTTTTAGCAAAGAAAAGTCGAAGCTGTCAGACAATAGAACAGGGGTAAGATTGAAGATTTTATTGTACTTATTGGCTGAACCAAAAATTCTGAAAATTTTACGGTAGAAATGTACTCTGTAGCTCAAGATATAAATAATTTAGTAACAGTGACTCAACTAGAGAGCTTTAAAGGAACATATAAATAAATAGTGAAAACATATATGAATATTTATCTAGCACGGGTTGCATTAAAAATGGACCACGCGGATAAGGCCAATTTGGGCTGAGTGGGCCACATGGTCGTATGGGCCCACACTGGCAGACCACATGCGCGTGTGAGCCCATTTTCACTAAATTGATTGCAAAGATTGCATAGGTCGCCCAAGTCGACTGTAAACCTACTATAGGGTCGGTAAGCATCACTTAGACCCTTAATTGTACAAACTGATTGTTTGATTTATATATTAGTTGAACATGATGATAGTATTCTTGTATACAGAACTGGTTATATGTACTGATGTCCTGAGATAGCATGTCATGACTTGTATGTTGCATTGCATAGGGTTGGGTTAATTATATTTGGAGGAAGTGTACTGAAAGGCTCTTAAGCCTAACATACTTGCAGCTTAGCTGCAAATTACTATTTTGTGTCGCATTCTGTACTACCTGGAGTGTAGGGATGGGTTTGATCCCCACATGGAGTGTAGGGTTGGACGGAAATGGTGTGTAGAGGCTAGTTGGTTAGGACTTTGTTATTGAATACTGCATGACTGCTATTGATACTGTGATGGGCTAAGGCCCTACTACATATTTGATATTATACTGAGATGGGCTAAGGCCCAAACTGTTACTAATACTAAAAAAGGGCTTAAGCCCAGGACTGCTTTAACTGTGCACTGTGATTTGCTATTGTTTATTTTCTGTGGCATTACACACTGAGTTTTCGTAAACTCACCCCTTTTTTTTAAATGTGCACAGGTGATCCCCAGATCTAGATGGATCGGTGTAACGGAAGACTCGGCGATGACCACAGTTTTGGACTTTCATGGTTTTTAATCCATATTTACGATAATTGGTTTTATTTCTATTCTATTTTTATAGGCTAAGTTTTTGGGTTGTGATTGGACTTTCAGACTTTGGTTTTGAGGTTTAATTATCTTTACCTTATGGATTACAACTGCTAGTAGTAGGAAACCTCGGTTTTCAAAAGAAACAAATGTTTTTCCTAAACGCATGATTGTTTAATCTGTTTTAAAAGCTTCTGCAAATGAATAACATTTTGAAACTATAGATTAAATGAGCGACACTATTTTGGAACTAATAAGATATTAAGATAAGGTATTCAATGGAAATGGTTTTGACGCGACGACACGGTTTTCAAATATCCTATCATGTGACATCGCTAGATCCGGCCATAACATCTAGGCTGGGTTTTGGGTGTTACATTTAGTGGTATCAGAGCCATGTTACAACACTCACCTGTTGATTATGGGTTTTATGAAAATTAGGCTTTCGAAAAATTGATTGATTTCCAAATGATTTGAAATGTTTTTACTGAGTAAGTGGTACACTGAGTCTCTGGCGTCGATCCTGTAAGAATTCTGAACTGTGATTTGTTTTAAACTGAAACTGTTATGGATAGTATATTCTAAAACTAATATAGGTAGTAAACTGTACTGAAAACACTTTAGTTAGTGTATACTAAAAATTGTAGATAAACTGGAAACTGTAGTGAGACTGTGATTTTCGAAAACAAACTCTGAATAACATATACTGTTTTACATAAAACATTTGTTAATAAACACTTGAACTGTAACTAATTCATAAAACTTATAATACCAGATAAATCTGATTAGATATGAGCACACGAGGTGTCCGCGGATGGGGTACTAGAGGCCATGGTAAAGGCCGTAGAGGGGCTCGAGCTAAGTCATCGTCATCAGGCAACCTGCCAAATTTGGATACGAATGAGACACCAATGTCCCCCGCTACTGAGACTGGATCTCAAGATCACATGGTTGGGGACGATGCATTGTCCCAGGCTATGCTATGGATTTTGGAGAGGGTCACTTGGCCCAATACCTGATTTGGGGGCCGAGGGTCGGTTTCAGAACGACTCCAGTCCAATGGAGCTGAGCTCTTTAGGGGTGTCACTGGGGTCTCCCCTAATGTGGCCAAGTATTGGATTGAGGGCACGAAAAGGATCATGGATAATCTAGATTGTACCCCTAAGCAGAAATTAAAGGGTGCATTCTCATTACTGCGAAACGAGGCTTATTAGTAGTGGCTGACCGTTAAGGAGGGCACTCAGCCCGAACGTCTGACCTGGGAGTTTTTTAAGACTGTCGTCCAGGTGAAATATGTCGAATCTAGTTATGTGGATGCACGTTGGAGGGAGTTTCTAAATCTTACACAGGGGGATCGATCAGTGGCTTTGTCTGAGGTCGAGTTTCTGAGACTGAGCCGCTATGCGCGAGGTATGGTGGCATTTGAGTATGAGCGATGTGTTCGCTTTGAGGATGGCCTTAGAGATAATTTGAGAGTTTTGATAGCCCCGTAGAGGGAGTGAGATCTTTCTGCCCTGGTTGAGAAGGCAAAAATCACCGAGGATATGGAGGTAGTCTTGATTAGAGAACGTCGGAATTACTTGGCTAACGTGATCTCTGCACTGGCAGTTGAGAAACTGGTTCGCAAGGGATGTGAGGTGTATTTGGCCTACATAAGTGCCTCCGCTTCTAGGGACTCTACTGTAATGGATTTTTCAAACATCAGAACTATGATGGATTTTTCAGACATCTTTCCTGATGAGGTACCGGGTTTACCTCTGAATTAAGAAGTGGAGTTTGGGATTGACCTTTTCCCTAGTAAAGCTTCGGTGTCTATCGTTCCCTATCGAATGGCACCGAAATAGCTTACGGAGCTCAAGGCTCAAATTCAAGAAGTTATTGGATCATGGTTTCATACGCCCTTGTGTTCTGGGTATCATCAGTTGAGGGTTAAGGAGGTTGATGTGCATAAGATGGCATTTAGGACTCGTTATAGTCACTATGAGTTCTTAGTGATGCCATTTTAACTGACTAATGCACCGGTAGCTTTCATGGATCTGATGAAACGAGTGTTTCAGCCCTACCTAGATCAGTTTGTAGTGGTGTTCATCAATGATATATTGGTTTATTCGAGGACTGAGGATGAGCATGACGAGCACCTTAAAATTGTTCTTCAGATTGATGGAAAAGCACCTCTATGCTAAGTTCCGCAAGTGCGAGTTCTGGTTATGTGAAGTAACATTTCTGGGTCATGTGGTGCCTGCTGAGGGGATTAGAGTCGATTCTCAAAAAATTAAGGCTGTATTGAATTGGAAGTAGCCTAAGAATATGTCTGAAATCTGTAGCTTTTTGGGGTTGGCAGGTTATTATCGACGGTTTGTGAAAGGATTTTCACTAATCGCAGCACCCTTGACTACGCTATTACGAAAAGGTGTACTGTTTGACTAGACTGATGGGCAACAAGAGAGCTTTGAGAAGCTTAAGACTGTATTGACTAAGGCTCTTGTTTTGGTACAGTCTGAACCTGGAAAGGAGTTCACGGTTTATAGTGATGCATCACATGTCGGTTTGGGATGTGTGTTGATACAGGATGGAAAGCTGGTTGCATATGCGTCTCGTCAGCTTAAGATACACCAAGCAAACTATATGACGCATGATTTAGAGTTGGCCGCCGTAGTCATTGCTTTGAAAATCTGGAGGCATTATCTGTATGGTGAGAATTGTATCATCTACACTAATCACAAAAGCCTCAATTATCTCCTTACTCAGAAGAGGCTGAATCTAAGGCAGGGAAGATGGGTTGAGCTGCTTAAGGATTACGACTGTACCTTTGAGTACCATCCTGACAAGGCCAATGTGGTGGCCGATGCGTTGAGCCGTAGGGCTATGACTGATCTAAGATTTATGTTCACTCGACTCAGTCTATTCGACGATGGAAGTCTGCTGGCAGAACTTTAGGTCAACCCGACATGGATTGAATAGATTCGAGGTAAACAGTTGGGGGACAAGTCTCTTAGGTTGCGTTTTCGTTAGGTTGAGAATGATTGCACTACTGACTTTGGGATAAACAGTGATGGCGTATTTTGTTTCCATAGTCAGATTTCTGTACCGAATGATGAGGATTTAAGGCAGTCGATTTTGAGAGAGGCACATGGTAGTCCCTATGCTATGCATCCCGGTGGGGACAAGATATACCAAGATCTTCGGGAATTGTACTGGTGGCCAGGGTTGAAGCGTGAGGTTACTAGCTTTGTTGTTCACTGTTTGACTTGTCAGCAGGTTAAGGCTGAGCATCAGTTACCTTCGGGTTTGCTGCAGCCAGTTAACATACTGTTATGGAAATGGGAGCGAGTAATGATGGACTTCTTTAGTGGGTTGCCTCTAGCACCCACTAAGAAGGATTCTATTTGGATCATCATGGATCGATTGACCAAGTCTGCTCATTTCATCGCGGTAAGGATAAACTTTCTCTTTAGAAATTAGCTAAGCTCTACATATTGAAAATAGTGAGACTGCATGGGGTACCTATCTAGATCATTTCTAATAGGAATCCTCATTTCACGTCTCGGTTCTGGAAAAAGCTTCATGAGGCTCTAGGTTCAACGTTTGACTTCAGTACTACATTCCATCCTCAGACCAATGGTCAGTTTGAGAGGGTCATTCAGATACTGGTGGACATGTTGAGGCACTACCACTCTGATCCTACTCATATTGTCCATGTTGAAGAAGTCGAGGTTAGGCCAGATTTGACCTTTGACAAAGAGCCGATTCAGATTCTGGATCGCGACGTTAAGGTTCTGAGAAGGAAATCCATTCCACTGGTAAAGGTCCTATGGCATAATCATAGCACTGAGGAGGCAAGATGGGAGCCTGAGGATGCGATGTGCCAGCAATGTCCTCATCTGTTCTGATTAGGTAAATTTCGAGGACGAAATTTTCTTTAAGGGGTAGAATTGTAACGCCCAAAAATTTTAATTTTGAGTATTGTGAATGTGTGACACAAAATATCTGTCTGCTTTAGTAGTTATGTGTTCTGGGTATGTTTGGGAGATCCCAAGTTCAAGCCAGGACTTGAGCAAATTTTGGTATTTTTATGATTGGTCAGTAGGATTTTAAGTAAAAGTTGGCAAATAATTAAAAGAATGGGTCTGCTAGTCCGGTGGATAAATGGAGTGTTGGTGTGAAGGAGGTCCTCTGTTCGAATCTTGGCGTGGGCATTATATTTTCTCATGCGTCCAGGAGAGTTTAAGATGGACTAAAAATCTGAGTAGTGGAATTAGTGGGGAGCTTGATGGAGAGAAATAAAAGATTGGGGTGGTTATCAAATATTATGTTCATCTTTTTTGTTTTCTTTTTTTACTTTCCCTAAAATCCCTCCAACCTCTTGTCGTTTTTCTCTTCATTGCTGTCGAATTTCTGCTCTCTTTCACCCCTCATCTTCTTGATTTTTCTTTTCCCACTCTACGTCGTGTCGCTTTACGTTTGTCTGTGATTGTTCTGTATGTTTTAGATAAGTGATTTGTCTCCGTTTGTTAAATTTCTTCTAAAGTGTTTTGTCTATGCCAATTAGGGCAGGATTCGAGGGCTCGTAATCACCAATCAAAGTCTTAGTTTGTGTGGGAATTACTATTCATCAGTTGAAGGGAAAGTTTAGTCACTTATGGGTTAAAATGTCGATATGGGTTCAATTTAGGATCACATTACGTGAGATTAAATTAGTGTTATTTGTTCAATTATAGACTTTGGAGTGCTCGAGGTTTGTTTTAGCATCAAGCAAAACCAGGTGTGTACCCAAAACGCAGAAAATAGAATTCGGTGAAAAGCCAAAATTGCTTACTGCTTGGACAGTAGCAGTAGGTTAATTTTGAAAAATCACCATAAATTATTGAAATCGAATTAGAAAACCATGCAGCCAAGGCCAATTTGGGCCGAGTGGGCCACACGGGCGTTTGGGTCCACACAGGCAGACCACACGGGCGTGTGAGTCCATTTTCACTGAATTGATTGCTAAGGCTGCACGGGTCGCCCAAGTCAACTGTGAACCTACTGTAGGGTCGGTAAGCATCACTTAGACCCCTAATTGTATGAACTGACTGTTTGATTTATATATGAGTTGAGCATAATGATAGTATGCTTGTATACTAAACTGGATATATGTACTGATGTCCTGAGATAGCATGTCATGACTTGTATGTTGCATTACATGGGGTTGGGTTAATTATATTTGGAAGAAGTGTACTGAAAGGCTCTTAAGCCTAACATACTTGCAGCTCAGCTGTAAATGACTGTTTTGTGTTGCATTCTGTACTACCTAGAGTGTAGGGATGGGTGGGTTGATTTGATCCCCACATGGAGTGTAGGGTTGGGCGGAGATGGTGTGTAGAGGCTGGTTGGGTAGGACTTTGTTACTGAATATTGCATGATTGCTACTGATACTGTGATAGGCTAAAGCCCTACTACATATTTGATATTGTACTGAGATGGGCTAAAGCCCAAATTGTTACTGATACTAAAAAAGGGCTTAGGCCTAGGATTTCTTTAACTGTGCACTGTGATTTGCTATTGTTTATTTTCTGTGTGATTACACACTGAGTTTTTGTAAACTCACCCCTTTTGTTTAAATGTGCATAGGTAATCCCCAGATCTAGACGGATCAGTGCAACGGAGGACTTGGCGGTGACCACGGTTTTGGACTTTCATGGTTTTTAACCCATATTTACGATAATTGGTTTTATTTCTATTCTATTTTTACTGGCTAAGTTTTGGGGTTGTAAATGGACTTTCGGCCTTTGGTTTTTGGTTTTAATTATCTTTACCTTATGGATTACAACTTCTAGTAGTAGGAAACCTCAGTTTTCAAAAGAAACAAATATTTTTCCTAAACGCACGATTGTTTAATCTGTTTTAAAAGCTTCTGCAAACGAATAACCTTTTCAAACTATCGATTAAATGAGCAACACAATTTTGGAACTAATAAGATATTAAGATAAGGTATTCAATGAAAATGGTTTTAACACGATGACACTATTTTCAAACACCCTATCATGTGACATCGCTAGATCCGGGCATAACGTTTGGGCCGGGTTTAGGGTGTTACATAACAGTGGATAACACAACTTTGGAATGACTAATTTTATCTATATAGGATAAAGTGTGCACCTTCCATCATTGTAGCTTTTGTTTCATCCTTTGAATCATATATTGATAGGTCACGACAGTGACTCTTCTATGCAAAAGAGTCATTTCAAGATATTTCCCCAAGTCTAAAACATTATTGAAGCTAAGATCTCCACTAATAACATCCCTTAATGAAGTTTGTATATTCTTTGTAACACCCCTTAGTTGGTCTGATGACTAGCATTGATAAGTGATGTCATATTGATACACATTTTCGTTTAACATGTTTCTTTTTAACAAAATGATCATTTAATAAATTTAATAAAATATCATAAAAACCATTTAAAATATTTCCAAAGTTGTAAACACATTTTATGTAATGCCTAAATATTTGGTATAATAAATGACACTATTTTTGGAATATAGACAGTCAAATATTAAGAAACTTTTAAAATGAGTGTATTAAATGAATTTTCTTATGGAGTTAAGTTGATGTTTAGAAAGGAAAGCAATAAGGTTGAATGAAAATATGAAATTTTGGGAAAAAAAAGGACTAGACTAAAACCTTTAAAAAATTTGAGGATTAAAGTGTAAATTAATTATATGAAGAAAAGGTAGAGGAACAATTATTATTTTATTTTTGGTACAGAGTAAGTTTTTAAAGAGATCTGCGAAGAATAAATCTTATCCTATGCTTAGATGCTAATAGTTACCATGAAATAACCGAGTTAATCTGATTCTAATAGAGTGCTTCAACTCATTGTAATGGTTGAAAACGTTAACCAACACTTCTTGTGTCTTCCTCAACAACCCTTTATATAGCCTTAGTTTTTTTTTTTGTAGATATAGTTAAGTTAACCCTATTTGCTCCGATTATTGCCTCCCAAACAATGAATATAGCTTGAGTTTTTTTTTTGTAGATACCAATAGTTAATTTAAGTTAAAAATTCCTTGTGATGTGCAACAGAAATTTCAATTTTTTAGACCTCGATTGTTGAAGACAGCATAAGCCACACTGTATCATGCAATCCCTTTCTTCCAAGCTACAATAGCGACCTCGGATAAAATGTGATGTGAATGATTGATTCTTGTAATTTTATTTTGTGAGCCTCAAGTTTGTTTCGCTTTGTCGCTTCCCTTTTGATTTTCTTGAAAGGCTTGTTCCCATTGTCCCATCAAAATTCGAGCTCTATGAATTACACCAACAGGATTTGCAGTAAGTCCTTTAAAACAAATGTTGTTTCTATGTATCCATATATTTCATAAGATACATATCATCGTATATTGAACATCCTTTGATAGTAGAGGAGAAAAATTTGTGTTGGTGCCTCACATTATAATGATCATATGAAAAATAAAGGTTCTGAAACTTGAATGATTTAGTTTTATTGGTTTAAGTCCTATATTCAATCCCAGCCAGACTGCCCTAGACAAATCACAAACTAGAAAGAGATGCTTATATGATTCATTATGTTGTCCGCAAAAACTACATGTCATGTCCAACCTTTGCTTCTATTTCCTAAGTCTTCCTTGTAGGGTAATGCTTTTACACAAATTTTCATAAAAATAAAATGATTTTATAAGGAGTTCCCAACTTCCATAATGGCTTCCAATCAGAAGTTATCCACTCCTGTAAAGTATCACGTCTCCCTCTTATCGTTACATTGTTGAATAAACATTCATATGCTAATTTTACCAAATTTTTTCCATTGTTATTCAAAGCCGAAACCCTCCTACCTGATCTGTAATACCCCTTGACTGGCCCAATTGTCAGCCAGAGCTATAGGAGGTACCACAAAAATCACATAACATTCACATACGTTAAAAATACATGGCTGACCATGTCATGAACTAATAGGTGACGGATCGATCCAGTAGCTTGATCACCTATGCATTGAATTTTAGATGGCTAAACTGTAGCTTATTCTATGGACACAACTATTGCGAAAAGAAAGGCGAACATCTAATTTATATAATTTGCTATGGATACCTAAAATGGTGAATTGTTACGCGGATACCCCACAATGTGACAAGTCCCACAAAACTTAAAATGTAAAACATAACATAACTGAATTTCATATTTTCTTGTTATACATCATGAAAATTCAAAGTAATCACCTTAAAATTTTAACATGTTTGTTTACAAATAACCAAAGAACTATATACATGCCACTTAGAATGACTCAAATAAAATCAAGAGCCGACCACAACTTAGGGCGTAGTTCAAAATCTACAAGATAAAAGCAATCTAGGCATAAGTATTTAGAATACTTAGTAAGCTCATACAAATTCGATAGTTAACTTACCTTTCATAATGATTCTATGATAATTTAATACGCAAACACAATTTACCTATCAGCCAACATCATTCACCAACAAGGTAAAAGTGTATACTTCATCACATACAATATATTGAGTCTGCAAAATGATACGTACAGACTCTAATTATAATATTCAATTCTTTCATTTCCCCTCATTCATTTACTTGCCAATTTCAGATTTCACATGTTTTATATTATCCAATGAACATCATAAAAAAATCTCAAAACACAAGTATGATTCACATCAGAAGCTCATCCGAGCTAAACACGTACAGAGGTGTTAGGTTACCTGTCCGGGCTAAACCTTTACCAACACAATGAAAGTCTGACCAAAGTTGTATATACATGTAAGGTTATCAGTCCAGGGTAAACCTTTAAAATGACATTAGATTACTAGTCTAGGCTAAATCTATGTCACATGTATCTTCTAATCCATAAAAAATGTTGGATCTTAGAATAATTAGGAAATAACATGTAACCATGTGTATAAGTCTTTTACTAAGTTCATCGGGACACTTTAATTTTGTAATCTCATTCACATTCCTTCGTATTATAATACAGTATTTCTCCTCTATATATTTCACAAACCAAATCTAACTTACCAAATTCTCAATTATACAATTAAAGAATAAAAGAAAAGAAGTTAAATAATGTTCATATTGTATGAACTTCCTTGGAGGAATGATAACATGCCACGATAGAGTCTACTCAACAACTTTTTCTATTCCACGATCTTCTCCTAACGGATTCAAATCTTGATCTATAGC
Organism: Gossypium hirsutum; assembly: GCF_007990345.1. NCBI lineage: Eukaryota > Viridiplantae > Streptophyta > Magnoliopsida > Malvales > Malvaceae > Gossypium > Gossypium hirsutum. Next base: position 34,609,733 of record NC_053448.1, on the reverse strand, counting down.
ACAATTTTAATTCAATTTCATCAATCATTATCATTTATCAGTTTATGAAACATATAAGTTAGTTCAATTCCATCACTCTAATGATCTGCCACAATTCGTTGTGGCAAATTAAGCTCTTTTTGGTCCTTAACGAGCTTGTTTTCTAGTGTTTGTATATGTTTTTTTTTTGTTTTTTGTTTTTATTTGCTTAGGTTTAATTTCAATAAAATAAGTGTTTTTACGTAGTTTCTAGTGTTTTGATGACATGTAAGGCCAACTTGGGCCTCGAGTAGAACTAATGAGTTATTTGAGTATGTAAGACATCAATTTGGGCTTAAGTATGCAAGGAACAACGATTGCGTCACGACATCAACATCCGGTGTCTTAACACTAAACTTTAAAGCATTAAAGGCTAAAAACAGGGTTGACGTCGCAATGTGGGGATCTTGGCATTGCGATGTCGTGACGTAAGCGTGACTGAAAAGATGACATCATTGGTTGCATGATTAGAATTTTAAAGTTGTAATTTGGTTATAAAACTATTGGTATTTTAGGAATAAATTACCTTAATGTTGTCCTAGGTTTTGCCTATATATACAATCTTATAATCGCATTAGAAGGGAGTTGGTTGTTGATAGCTAGACAATTAAATAGTTTTATTTATGTTCGCTTAGTCGGGAATCCTCATGTTCCAATGTGAAGACGATTGCAAGCGGGGATTGCTCAGGCACCGCACCTCAATTAATTATTAATGAGAAATTTCTTTATTTATATTTTATTCTTTTATTTATATTTCATTTTTTCTGGCCAATTAACGTTTGTATGAATATTAGAATAATTGTTTTTGCATATATTATACCTAACATATTTTGGTTATGGATCTAATTTATTAATTAATTAATTAATTATCTAAAATTGAGTATTTATTCAAGAGTGCTTAGTATATTAGGAGTGATGCCCCTAATAGAATATTTAGCCAGGTGAGATTGAGAGGGTATCTGTATGCCTAAGAAGAGACCGAGAGGGTAACTTAGGTGGTAATTCTTAGTGAAGATGAGACCGAAAGGGTATTCTTATCTAAGGGTGGTAAATAACTCAATCGAGTTAATAAGAAACTTAATTAATCATTAGTGATTTAATCAAAAATAGGTTGGGAACTCACATCATCGACACTAGGAATAGAAATTTCCAATAAGTTATTTTAGACTACTTAATTTAGTTAGGTTATTTTAGTTTAATTAATTTAATTAGTTTAATTCATATTTTAATTTTGGATTCATACTACTAACTTGTAAATCAGTTAGATTAGTAATTATTTTTGGTAATTAATTTAATAATAAATTTCTCTAATCTGCAATCCATTAGGTACGATCATCAAAATACTTATTGATGTTCCTCCGTAATACAAATCTATATTACAATTTGACATGTTCGCTTGCAGATACTGCACTTAATTTTATATATTTTATTTGCATAACTTTTACTCTAAACGTTTGTACATTTGGAGGCAGTCGTCTAGCTTCCCTTGAACCCAACACTTAAACAATCAATCCCTTTATAGAAATGTTTATATAAATCTTAAGCTGATTTCAAAATGTCTACACTTTATTCCTATTATTCGAAACTAAGAAATTCTCATTTTACCAAGTGATCTTTTTTTTATAAATTTTCATCTAATCTAAAATTTAACACCACAATTTCAAGCATTCAACAATGGTAATCTCATGAAGTCTTTAACAATTCTGTAAACAACTACCACTATTAACTAGATTGAAACAGAACAATTACAAAACCATCAAATTCAAGCAAAACAGACTTGAATTAGCTTACCATGAAAGAGCACAAAGCTTGGCTGAGTTTTCTGAGCTTAACAAAGAAGAATGACAATGATGAAGAAGATGGAAGAAAGAAAAATGATTTTTTGCCTCTATCCACTATGCTACAATATATATATGTCTAATCTAATTATTAATTAAAATTAATATAATTATAACAAAGGTAAAGCTAACACCTCCGGCCATTAACTACAAAAATGATTCAATTATCATTTTAGTCCCTACTAGATTAACATATTATCATTAGTAAAAGAAATCCATAATGATCAACTTTTGTCACCTTTATCATTTCACCCCTATACTAAAATAGATTATTCAGTAAATCAAATTAACAAACCAATGTTTCATATAACACTATAATAGACTAATAGATATTAAATATTAAAACTTACCACCTCAATTATCGGTAAATGGGGTCCTGAAACCACCATTTCTGGTACTATTAAAAATGGGTTGTTACATAATCCTCCAAAAAAAAGATTAAGATCTTGATTTAAGCGTGCTTATTATCTAATGATAGGTTAATCTTTCCAAATTATTTTTATACTATTCATTCCCTTCATTTATTACCAGTTCTATTAATGTAACATAATCACTTGAACCATTTCCTACATTACCAGTACCTTCCTATAAACGTCCATTTAATAATTAGATCATTTTTGTTCCTTATTTTCTAATACGTCACTTGTTTACATAGATATCTACCATTTAGAATGCTTTTCCACACCTACGAGTCAGTGTTTTTCCTCTTATTGATAAAAGATTTGCCTTCTAGCCTTGCAGCTTGTTCTGTAATCTATCAAGAACTTATTGGAAAAATCTAACTCTTGACATCATTTTGTCCAAGAGAAAGCCCAAGTACTTGGTAGAATGATGACCAACTGATTGCCTATAAAGGTCTTATCATTTATAGTATAAATATCACACAAAAAATATAAATCATTAAATCTGTGGTGTCCGCAAGTGTACAGGTCAAATTACAATATAGTAAAGTTTGCAACAAAACACTGGTGAGTATTTCGAGGATCATACTCAAGCGATTGCATATTGGAGAAATTATTATTAAATTAATTATAGAAAATACTTACTAATCTAATCGAGTCACGAATTAGTAGTGCAAATCCAAATTAATATTTTAATTAAACTAATTAAGTTAACAAACCTAAATTAACCTAATGGACTTTCCTATTCCTAGTGTTGACAAAATGAGCATCTAGCCTATGATCGATTAGATCCCTAATTATCTAATTAAATAATTAATTATCTTAAATTCAGTTATTTATCACCCTTAGTTAAGACTACCCTCTCGGTTCATCTTCACTAAGCATTACCACCTAAGTTACTCTTCCGGTCTCTCCCTAGGCATATGGATACCCTTCCTATCTCGATATTCTACAAGGGGCGTCACTCCCTAATATACTAAGCACTCTTGAATAAACACCCATTTTCGGATAAACAATCACTTAGCAAATAAATTACTTTATTATTGATCATGAAAAACATAAATAAAGCACAATAATCTATTCTAATATTTATACAACAATTAATCAGCCAAATTAACGAACGATAAATAAAAGAATAGATAGGAGAATGCTCATGAATAAATATATTGAAGCGTGATCCTGGAGTAATCTCCGCACGCAATTGTCTTCACATCAAAATAGAAAAGTTCTGATTACACGAACATGAAATGAAAAGAAAGCTCAAAACAAAATAGAAAAGTTGCATGTCTAAGTCTGCCCTCAATTCCGATGACCCTAAGTTTGCTTATATAGGCAACTAGCTACTTGGTGACCATGCAACCCAAGATACAATTAGATACCAATAAATGCAATATTTTAATAAATTCTAGGGTCCAAATATTAAAATATCCCAAAATTTTCGTCCAAGGAATCAACTCATTTTTGGCCTGCCATCGTCGCCACGCCAAGGAATAGCTCGTCAGGACGCCGCCTCGCCGGGACGTGGAAAGTCCTCACAACAGGACGTTACGCGTTAGTTCAACCTGGGTTATTTCTCGATGTCGTGTCGCACCACGAGGATACTTGTGTCGTGTCAGGACCTTCGTTTCTTGTAGTCTTGGGCTTGAATTGGCATCTTACACACTTAAATAGCTCATTAGTCACTCATAAGGCCCAAGTCGACCTTACAAGTCATCAAAATGGTAGAAAATAAATAAAACCGTTTGTTTTATTAATATTTAGTTCATAACCTACTAATTCTAAATATGCAATTAATTATACAATACCAATAAAATAAGCTCATTAAATGTAGAAATGTCTTAAAATAACTACTATATTTGACGTTAGGTCACCAACCTTTAATCTAAGATTCTATTGGAAGATTTCCATAAATCTCAAGTTGCAATTCTTACGTACAATCATATTTGATTTATTAAAATTAATGACTTGGCTAGATACTCTACAATATTGCTACAAGATCCCTTTGATGGCACAACATTCCTCTAAATTAGCTTGGAAAAAAAATATAGCTATCACCAACAAAGAAGAAGTGAGGGATAAGGATAACATTCCTACTAAGCTTAATACCACAGATTTGACGCAGTTCTTCCACCCTTTCTAAAGCAACAGAGAATTTATCATGACATAGAGGAAAATGTATGGAGAGATTGGATCACCTTTTTCAACTTTTCTCAACTGAAAAGTCTTAGTTAGATCCCCATTGATTAGGAATTGATATTTTATTGATCTAACACAAAATGAAATAAGACTCATCCCTTTTTCATTAAATTCAAAAATGATTAAGACTTCCTTTATGGAATCCTAATTTAACCTATCATAGGCTTTGCTCATGTCCAATTAAAGCCCTCGTAAAATGCCTTTCCCTCATATGGTATTTAAAATGTCTCATCCCACTATGACATCATCTTGCAATTGTCTCTTGTCGATGAAAGAATTTTGAAATGGATAAATTAAATCCTTTAGAACTGGCTTAATTCTATTAACCATAACTTCAACTAGGACCTTGTATGATGTAAAATAAAGGTTAATAAGTCTGAAATCATTAGTCATTTATGGTATTTCCTTTTTTTGGAATAAATACAATAAAAATTTAATTGATCTCCTTTACCATTTTCCCTTTGTAAAATAAAATCTCTCACAATGTTTTCTACATTTGGTTCAACTTTCTCCCAACAACCTTAAAGAAAAGAGCTAGAAAACCATCTGGTCCTAAGGCCTTTAGTTGCTTCATCTAAAAGACTGCTTGTTTTATCTCACTACTAGAGATGGGTGAATACAAAACCATTCCCTGTTGCTTCAATTTTTTAAAAAATTTTGAGAGTACTTAGGAAACCCTTAATCTCATCAATAGAAGTAGAATTACTATTATGAACAAACTTCTCAAGTGTTGTGCCAGATGATTCTTTTTGTCCTCGTGATTATCAATTGAGTTCCCAGATTTAGTCTTCAAGTTTAAAATCCTATTTCTCGCATGTCATTTTAGAGTTGATAAGTGAGAAAAAAAATGTTATTCCACTCACCATTGACCATCCATCCATGTGTGGATTTCAAGTGCCAACAAAAGTGTTTTTGTCCGATTAATCTTAAGATATCACTTAGACTAAATGGGGAAATTTGAACACATACTCGATAAGGTCTCCTTTCGGTCTCATTTATCTATTTATTCACCAAGAGCTGTCAATTCAAAGTTTCTACGTTTATTTAGTTTAGTCCAAAATATTTCAATTTAGTCCCCAAAATTTAAATTAATAAATTAACATTTCAATTAATCAACTACCATAAAATTTTAGTTCATGAACTACAGCAAATTAAGCTTTTAGCGGTGTTTTTAGTGGCATTTGGATTGAAAACGCCACAAAGGTCGAACTTTTAACGGCGATTGTATTGAAAAACTCCACAAATATATACCATTAGTGGCGCTAATCAAAAAATGCAGCAATAAGTCGTTATTTAGTGGCGTTTGTGGAAATAATGCCACAAATAGTACATATTTAGCGGTGTTTTATGCTACGCGCCGCAAAGGTACACCGAATGGGAGCAGCGTTAGTGGCGTTTTTGCATAAACACCGGAAAAGGTTAAAAAAAATAGCGACGTTTTTTTTATAAACTCCATTAAAAGTAAAGCAATAGTGGCGTTCTGCCCATAAATGCCATAAATATTTTTTTTTAGTTTTTATTGAAACGGCGTCGTTTTGATAGCTAACCCTCAACCCTTATTCCCCTAAATCATTTTCTCCAAATCCCTAACTAATTTTTTCCCCAATTCCCTAACTTAAGTTTTTCTTTCCCAACCGTTTGTTGCTGTTCGTTTGTCTGGTCTTCCATCTACTGCATCACCGTCGACAGTGCATTTGCAATTGATCTCCGTCTCCTTCATCGTCACTGCTCCATCCCTTGCAAAAGGATTTTTGATCGTGGTAAAAGCAAACCATAAGTTTACTGAAAGTTAGAACTCACTTGAGTTGTATCATTTTTCTCATTCACATTATCACTTTTTGGTTTTTTTTTATTATTTTCTTCTTAATGAACACATGTAGGTCTATTACAGTATGTTTTAGCTTCGTATAGTGCTTGTTAAAGCATAAAGCTATCTTTTGCGTGTATATCACATTCAATATATTTTTAATATTACCTTTTTATTTGTCATGATCTTGTTTTTTTTATTATGTTTCATCATGTTATCAATATTCATGAAACATGCACTTGGTGTTCATAGTGTTACTCAATTGAGTGGGTTCTGTTTAAAGTGATAGAAGGATTTGTTTCCTTTTTATTTGGAAAATAATTCTAGGATGGATTCTCTTACACTTGAATGCTATTCCAGTGCGATTGGAGCTCTTTTATCCAATCAAGGCATAGAAATTTCCAGTAATTTGCTTGGTTAACTCTTTTCATAAAGTATTTTGTTGATAATTAGTACAGTTTATAGTCCGGTTAAAATATTGTCATCCAAATGATTGTCAAGTGTGCCTTCTATTTTTAATCTTTAATATTCAATATGCATCATCAGACATAGTATCACACTAAAAATGTGTTAGGCATGAATGATGACAAAGAAGGGATCTTTAATAGCATTACCAATTTTCTAAGCTCAAATTTTACTATTCCTTTTTGCTTTGTTAATTGTTGGTAAAGAACAAAATTGTTATGAAAATGTGTCTTAATTTTTAAAGTAGCGAAGTTAGGCTCCTTCTGGTTGATGCTTTTTCTATTTCTTGTTTTCTAAATAAAGTTAAAAGCAAAAGATTGTATATTTTATTTTACTATAGAGTTTATTTTTTTTCAAGAAAAGTAATGACATGAACAACACTGTTCATACTTAATTATTCTTTTATCTCAAATTGTTTAAGAGTGGGAATTTCATTCTCGAAGCAGTAGAATGTCTTGTTAGCAACAGCAACTAAGAACATTTACTCTCAACAAAAATAAGTTGGCTTTTGTTATTTGTCATGTGTGTTTCTTGTGAAGCTCCCTCCCCCTCCTTTTAACATAAGCTTTTAAATCTCCTCTGTTATAAAATAGTCTAGGGGATCTTTTTTAAAAGCATTCATGTATGCAGGAGTGCTCATCTTGTACACTTATTGCTGAAAACTTTGCAATGACATCACCTCAGATTTTGGCAGGACAAGGATTCAGCCGACTTTTGGTACTTATTGTAGTTTCTTTTGAATATTCAACTGTTTGCCTCTTTTCTATCTTTATGATTTCATATATTCTAGCATTAACTAATATTTTCCTATTTATTTTTCAAATTAATCAAGAGCAATACTTATGGAAGCAACTAGCTCATAACAATTAAAGCATTCACTTAGACTTTGCAAGCAATTAAATCAAAGGTTGCTTGTTCTTTGTGGTTATCATATTTAGCAGTAAGTATTTAATATCAGAGTTACTTTTTGATAAAACCAAAACTTGAAGGTCAAAATAGTAAGTCAAAAATTAAGAGCTAAATTATTTGAACTCAAATTTTTCAATGAATTCTAACATTTCGAGCTGAAATGGAATTAAATTATTTGATCGCTATAACAACTTAGGTCTGCTTGACAGTATAAGAAAATCACATTAAGTTGAAATTCTTGTATAAGAACTTAAATAAAAATGATCGACAATACAATCTATTCTTGTATAAGAACTTAAATAAAAATGATCGACAATACAATCTTTGCAATGTTTGTATTCATAATAATTGCATCGCAATGCTGAAGGCGAAGTGCTTACTTTATAATTGTGTTCCTACGGTGTGATGGTTATAACAGTGAAGAATAGTATCTATGTTAATGTTATAGGGATATGATTTTATTCCAAAATTTTTGGAGTGGTGGTTTGATTGCTGATGATACTCGCATACGAAATGATCTAGCATAGATGTTATTGGATAAATTAAGGCGCCTGTTCAATATTTCTTATGCTACTTTGTTGTTGTTTTTTCTTCTTCTACAAAAGTTACCAAAAAGTAAATGTAACTAAGAAAAGCAAAACCATTTCACTCATGATCTGACCTTGTTGACTAAGGCTAGTATAGTTGAGTTTTTACATCAGCAAGTTCTCTCAACGGTATTTAGATCTGGGGTATGTTGAACTGTGATAAAGAAATGATTTGAGAATCCTTGACCAGTCTTGATATAAAGCAAGGTTTTGCAGGGTAGTTACTAAGATCCAAATTTTCTATTTCTTTCTCTTTTTGGTCAGACTAGATTATTTTTTACATGTATTGCTTCTCTATATCAGGTAATAGTTTATAGTTTATGTGTGATTTTTAGTTATTTTTATTTGCTTAGTTTTAGTAGCTGTTTATTTATCCTTCTCCAAGTTGCCTTCTTTGAATGTTGAATTATGGATCATTTTGTTTAGACTTTATTTTTAGTTTATCTTTTACACTCGATTCATTGTCAATTTTTGAGAGAGAAATTTGTATTTAAGTTTGTTGCACAAAGGCACTAAAGGTATCATTGTCAAATTTGATTATTATTATCACTGTGGATGGGATTTCAACTTAATCAAAACAATGAAGTAAAAGCGAATTTTGAGTTCTTAGATTTAAGTCTTATTGGGGTGTATTCAAATTTTGTTCAATGATCGAACTTGAAATCAATATCAATTAAGAACTTGATCACTATTATTTAAATTATTTTCTCTACCTTTATTAGTTTAGTTAAAGTATTATCTTTGAACCTGGTTTTGTGTAGATTCTGAAACTGAAATATTTTTAAATTAGCAACTTGGTATGCATGGATCAACTTTATACAATAGTATATTATCTTTATCAAAACTTTTTTTATGCAGTTGATTTTGTTTTGGAGGTGATGTTGACTGTGGTTTGAATGCGGCATATGCATCCTAAGTTAATAGTTGAGAAGAGTTTAGATCTGAGTGCGGCATCTCAGGTACATGTGCAAGACTTAATTCCACTATGCATTCACCAATTTTCAATTTTGCATATGCATCTAACTGTTTGGGATTCAATAAATTTAAACAATATGAATTAATAAATACTAATGTCAATTTATCTTACCATTTATTTATAATGTTTTTAATTGAAACAGTGAATTGGATCCCTACAAAAGAAGTATTCGATAGGCTCATTTGAATTGCCTAATCAAATAACTCCATTTTAAGCTCTCCTTAATTTTATTTGTAAGTATCTCTTATTACTTACATGTTTTAATTTAATTCAATTAAAATTTGAAATTGCTTGTTTATTTGATCTGGTTGTGGTAATTTTATTAGTTATATGTTTTAATTAGAAACAGAGAATTAGAAAACAACCAAATTAGATACTTGATATATATTATCTATTTTAGTACAATGACATGATTTAAATCTATTTAGAACACTTAAGTAACCATAATTTATTGTCAACTTTACACTTCAAGAACTACGAAATAGATAAGAGTTAGATGGATTTGTCAAGGGTAAGCAACGACTATCGAAATGGAAAACAAAATTTTCTAAATTTTTCATTTCAAAATGCAAACCAAGAGAATATGATTCTTTGCCCGTGTAAGAAGTGTGGCAAAATCAATTGGCATATTCATGATGTTGTCTATGAACATCTAATTGTTGATGGCTTTATTTGAGGGTATAAAAAATGAATTTTCCATGGAGAGTGTAAACCTCGTAGAACCACTTCAATGATTAATCTGACATATCCTCATAATGCTCATCATTAGTCTGTTAGAGAAGATGACATCGAAGGTATGTTGCGAGATGCATTTAATATGCATAGTCATGGTTTGCAGTTGTTTCCACCTGAAATTATTACATCCGATGATTATGATATTGGTGGAAATGCTTTTACCAAAACGGGAAGAAGTGTACCTGATCAAGAGCCAAATGGAAAAGCGACGAAATTCTACAAGCTACTTAATGAAATGAATGAAGAACTTTATGAAGGATTGAAATTTTCAAAATTGTCCTTCTGCATTTGTCTTTTTCACTTAAAATGTTTGGGAGGGTGGACCAAAAACTCTTTTACGTTGTTGTTAGAATTTTTGAGAGTTATGATTCTGTTTCCAAAATTCTCTCATTCATGCAAAGATATGAAGAAACTGATAAAGGATTTAGGCCTTGGGTAAAACAAAATTCATAGTCGCCCAAATGACTGCATGTTGTATTGAGGTGATCGGAAAAACCAACAATCTTATCATGTTTGCAGTAAATCTCGTTGGATGAATAGAAATGCAAAAGATATGAATGAGGAAGAAGGTGAGTCGCAATCAAGAAAGAAGCCAGTAAAGATTTTGCAATATTTTCCACTAATACCAAGGCTTCAAAGGTTTTTCATGTCGTCAAAAACAGCTGAGTCTATGAGGTGGCATCACGATGAACGAACCGGTGATGGGTTATTAAGGTATCTTGCGGATTCTTTAGCTTGGAAATCATTTGACAGTAAATTTCCAAGCTTTACAAGCAATCCTCGGAATGTGAGGCTTAGTTTAGCATATGATAGATTTAATCCTTTTAAAATCATGAGTACTTCGTACAGTACTTGGCCTGTATTGCTTGTTCCTTACAATTTTTCTCTGTGGATTTTCATGAAACAATCTTCTTTTATCTTATCTATGATTATCCCTAGAGAGCAAGGTCCTGGGAATGATATTGACATTTATATGCAGCCACTTATTAAAAAGTTGAAACAGTTATGGGCAGGTGTTGAAACATATAATGTCTTGAGAAAGGAGAACTTTTATTTACATGTAGATTTGTTGTGGACTATTAATGATTTCCCGACTTCTGTCAATTTATCTTGTTGGAGTAGCAAAGGACGTTATGCTTATAACATCCTAAAATAGGGCCTAAATGGAACAGTGGTTGCGAAACCACAAATTTGAGATAGAAAAGCTTATTGTGATTAATTTTTATGATTTACTGATTGATTGGATGCATGTGTTAGAATACCGATAAGAAATTTCAGCGATTGCATGTCTGAATTGCATATTAGGGTTTAATTGCAAAAGTTGGTAAATATGAGCTTTAGATGATACAAGATTTAATTGAAGTGCATAATTGAAGTAGAGGTTCTTAAACGGTAATTAGACCATTATATTTTTATGGACAAAAAGTGGGCATGCATAGATAAAAATAACTAAAGTTTTAATGAAGGGTATTTTAGTCATTTGGTGATAAAAAGAATTAAAAGGGAAAAAGATGGCAAAATGTGCTCATCTTCTTCATAAGGGTTGAAACCTAAAGGGACTCTATATCTAGGGTTTCTTCTTTTTCTCAAGCTCATAGTAAGTGCATCCGAGCCCCGTTTTTAATGTTTTTTACGTTTTTGGAGTCATCGTAGCTCGATTTAGCTTATTCTACCATTAATTCATGTTAGGGTTCATATTTGGAAAAATACTCATAGGTGAAATGTGTTTATTTTGGTGTTTAATGGTAGAATATGAAGTTTTAAGTTATGTTAAACAACTTTTGCTAGGCGATTTTAAGTGAACGAGTAAAACGACATAATCGGTAAAAATACCTAATGTTTATTAGTAAATGTTAGAGTGGGAATTTGATGCTGGCATAGAAGGGAAAGATGTTCAGCATGTCATAAAACATAAGAATAAGGGATGAAGTTTAATTTTTGAGCTTTGGGGCAAAAGTGTAAATATGCAAAAGTTTAGGGGCAAAATCATAATTTTTTTAAAGTTTGAGTCAATGACTGTTTTGATGAATGTGAGTATTAAATAAGCTAAATTTTCTATTTTAGATCAAGAGGAACGAAATCCAAAGTTAGATGGGGAAAGAAAAAGGTTAAGGACTAAGTTGTTAGATTTGATCGTATTTTGTACCGAGGTAAGTTTACGGTAAATAAATGAAATATTTTAATAATTATTATTAATGTTGTTATTTTCCAGCAATTATGTACTTATTTCAAGAAATTATTTAATGTTGACTCAAGTATGAGATGATAGAGAATCAGTGTTAAAAAGTCCTGTTGAAATATTAGGAATGTATCGAATACAAATGTCATGACATTAAGGGAATGAGATCCCATGTAAGACCATGTCTGGGACATGGCATTGGCATTATTGAGGTTATGAGAGGTCCCATGTAAGACCATGTCTAGGACATGGCGTTGACACCGAGATGAGAGGTCCCCCGTAAGACCATGTCTGGGACATGGCATGGGCACCGATATGAAAACTCTCATGTAAGACCATATCTGAGATATGGCATTTGCAGTACAAGAAACATCCCATGTAAGACCATGTCTGGAACATGGCTTTGGCATGTTAATATCAGACAGGAGACCCGAGTATCCTTAGTATTCCAAGTGGTTCAACGGGCTAGTAAAGACACTATGTTACATGAAAGTTCAGGTAAAAGCATAATAAATAGACTCAGGTGAGTTATAAGGGTTAAGAATATCTCAATTATCAGTTGAGAAAAATAAATTTAAGCAAGGGAGGAGTAAGTTATATTCATGAGTTATTTAAGTAAGCAAGTAAGAGAGCAAGTAAAGAAGAAGCAACAACCATGATACTTGATGATAATTTATGAGTATAATTATTTATGATAAATGTTGTTATTTATTTGCTTGTAAACTTACTAAGCTTTACGCTTACTCCCTTTATTTTCCTTCTTTTTATAGAATCACCAAGCCAATTCGGGGATCGTAAGGACGTTGGAGATCGTTTCACACTATCAATAGATTATCTCGGTATTTTGTGATTAAAAACATTTTAAGTTATGGCATGTATAGGGACTTAGTCATTTTGTGTGTGTGCCCTTATGATATGGCTAATGAATAGCACGTAAGTACTAGATAATGATTAGCTATTAAAATGGCTATTTAAGAACATGTTTTGGTGTTATGTATGCCTAAATAATAGTTAATACAAAGAAATTATAAAAAGAGTAAAAATTTGCAATGGAACAGTTTTTGGACAGCAACATTGACGTGATTTTGAAAAATCACCAAGGATAGTAAAAATGGAATTAGAGAGTGAATGAGATATAGAATTAAAGCTTATCAAGTCTATTTTTACATGAAAGAAATGATGTAGGCAAAGAAATTTTATATTTTGTAATATTTGAATTTTAGTGAGACAGGGTCAGAATGGTTTTTGAAGTCCCCTGTTCTGACTTTAGAAAATCATTAAAAATTGTATAGAAAGAATTATGAGTCATAATTTATATTTCTAGATTCCTTAATGAGTATATTTTCAATATAAACAAGCAAAAGTACCATATTAAGCCCGTACAATGAGATAATTGATTTTTAGTGAATAGAGTTCAGAACCATCGAATAGTGAAACAGGGGAGACTTTAACGAATAAACTGTACTATTTGGCTAATCCAAAAATTCTGTAAATTTTATGATAAGAATATATATGATTCTGGTTTCAAGGAAATTTTACGGATCTAAATTTTGAGTTTTTTAACTCGAGTTATAATTAAATTAGTGACTATTACACGAGTGGACAGTTTTATTGTGAATAGTGAAATAAATTATTTTGATTTGCTTAAGTATTCGGAATATTTTTAATGTTCCCGATTTAGACCCAAACTATTTTTGTTACATGTTTTAGGGTATCAAGGGCTATTTTTAGGGACATATTAATTGAATATGAGCGAATTAATTTTTAAAAGTAAATTTTTATGCTTCGATCTAGTAAGTTAAGTCAAGTAACGCCTCGTGCTCGACTCCAGCAACGGTCTCGGGTAAGGGGTGTTACAATGCTTGTCCTTGTTGTGCTGTGCAAACATGTTCAAAGTGGTTACATAATGGGAATAATTTCTCTTATATGGGGCATCGTTAGTGGTTAGATTGAAATCATAGATTTAGATTTTAGAGGACTCTATTTGATGGTACTAAAGAGTTCAGAGAAGCTCATGAGCAAACCATTGGATCTGAAATCTTATTCACATTAAAAGGTTTCAATTTTAGTTATGGGTAAATGAGTCAACCACCCAACACGGAAACAAAGAAAAAAACTGAGGGAGGCGTATGTTGGCGATGTTGACCGGCAGAGTGATGATTAATCTGATGAAGAGGACAATAAACACGAGGTAAGTCTAAGGAGATGTAAAGAATGAGGAAGATGGGTATAAGACCATAGCTCGACTATGGAAACTTAGAGCCCGTTATAGAATAGATGCAGTAAGTCCTCCAGGACCTCAAATGAGGAGTATAGTCTTATGCGCCAATCATAAAGATCTATGCAGGTGGAAGAAAAGTTGAAAAAAAACACAAGTATGGAAAACAGATCATAAGGAATCTGCAAAAATGAGGAAAGTGGCAAGGATAGACAGGAAATTCAATAATGTAGGGGCGAAGACCCGACAAGAATTAGGCAAAAAAAGGCCATGCAGAAGCTGGCCTAAGTATGGAAAGGTAAGAAGGGAAAATGCCCAAGGATCACAAGTAAAGATCCGAGAAGATAAGCCACCAGGGAAAGCTCAATGAAGTTGTACTCAAAAAACAAATATCATGGAAGAGATGGAAAGATCACTCCCAAGATAAGGATACTATCTAAGAGAGGAAAGTCTAGTGCGGGTACACCGTAGAAAGGATAGCTTCATATGGTGGAAACGAGATAGATGAGATTCTAAGCAAGGACTGGAGTGAGGGGTAGATTTCTAGAAGTAATCCTCAACTGCGAACAATAAGGAGGAATGAAAACGGGTTCTCCAAAGAGGCGAGTCAAGTTGAAGGTCAGCATGTTATGGAAATTTTCACATGTCCTTCAGGACTATGGTAGGAAGGGAGAGTCCACCAAGAACTGGTTCATTTAGGTTCGCCGAGGAAGGCATACGACCAAATAAGATAAAGGATAACAGGCAACCCGAGTAAAGGGAAGTGTAATGAAGGAAATATGAAAAGTAAAGAATGGATTTGCCGATATAGCAAAGAGTCTGGGATATGGTCGAGTGGAGATTCGACCAAAGTAAGGTCTCATAGCAAGCCAAGTAGCTTGGAAAATTAGGTGGAGACGTGGAAACACGGAAATTTACACATTTTTACATACTCTTTTTAACTTAAAATCATACAGTTTCGATAAAATTCTTGTCGAAAAAATAATTAATTTTTAAAAAATAATTAAAGTGCATTTAAAATATGAACATGTTGTATTTTATAATTAATTTTGATGAATTTTGGTTATTTTTGACAGATTTGCACAAAGGGCAAAAAATGGCTCGGCAGACACTGTTAGAAGCGCAAAACTGAGAAGCAATTTGAAGTATCGAAGCGAACTAAATTTCAGCCTAAGACGGTCGAATATTATATGTATTAATTCATAATATAATTAATTTTAATTTATATCCAATTTAATTTGGGTTATAAATTATTATTAATTAATTATGAAAAAGTGGTCCAGTTGAGCTGAACCAAGTGAACCGAACCGACCAAGAAATGGTTAGCCCAAAAACCGTCCCAAGAGCTGACCCAAATCAGCTTATTAGCTGATTATTTAAGCTTGCAAAGAGGCCCTTGAATACTTGTTCAAGTTGCATTCAAACCCCTCCACAATTGGTGGCTTTATAGATTTGCCCCAAGCCTAAATTAGCAAAGTTGAAACTATCAACCTTGCCACATGTGTGGCCGGCCAAGGGAGGGCTCTTTGGCTGATAATTTTAGCTATTTTTAGCAGCCCTCCTCAGCTATAAAAACCGACCTTAGGCTAGTCATTTGTAAAACACACCTCAAGCATTCACATCTTTCCTCTCTTCTCTCCACTTTCCCCCTTCTTTTCCATTCCAAAATTCCCTTGATCTCTTGTCGATTTCTCCTCTTGGGAAAGGGGCATTCATCAGCTATTTGGAGCAGCAATTAAGTGTTCATAACAGCCTTGGTTGACGAGGACAACAGAGAAGGAAGAACGGAGCAATTAGTCCAACCATAGAAAAACACCGGATTTGATTCTTGTTCCTTATCTTTTTAATTTTCGTTGTTGTTATGCTGAACATATCTATGAATATTTATGTTGTTGGAATGGTTAATTTAATCAATTTAGCTTGAATTTAATTCGTGTTAGGTTGATTGCATTTCGTTTGTTAAAATTATTGAAATTGTGTTTATGTTGTTATAGGCCTCGATAAGATGCTTGATTAAGTAAAACTATGACTAAGTTATTATTGCATTACAATTGTTAGGTAACTAATGAATTAATTATTTAAACGGATTGAAATTGTAATTAATGGACACAGTACTTAATCAGTGCATGTTTAATCATCTAAGGTAGCTGAGAGTTAGATTATCAACGGTATCTGACGATACATTTGCCTTGCATAACTTGCAAGATTATTGTGATTAATCTATTTTAAGGTAAGGATACTTTGTTACCTCACATAGTCTTTTATGTGCTTATTAAATCGAGTTAATTGTTTGAATTAACATAGGGATTATAGGTGTTCATGGGCCAGGCCAAGCCAGGCCCAGAAAAAATTTCGGCCCGCGTCTTAGGCCCAGGCCCGGCCCGACCCAAAATTTGGACCTAAAATTTTGTCCAGGCCTGGCCCAGGAAAAAATTCCTAAGCCCGAGCCCAGCCCGGCCCGGTCTATTTTTTTAATAAATACCAAAAATTTATTTTAAAAATAAAAAAATATTTTAAAAATATTTTAAAATTAAAAAAATAAAAAAAATTATATATTTATTATATTCGAGCCGGGCCCGGGCCAAAAAAGTGGTGCCCGAGGCCCGGCCCATTTTCTAAACGGGCCTTGTTTTTTTGCCCAAACCTATTTTTCGAGCCTGTATTTTTACCTGAACCCTCCCATATTTCGGGCGGGCCGTCGGGCCGGGCGGCCACCTCTAATAAGGATATGTACAAGAGATTATTTCGATTTAATAAGTATGTATGTGCAATAACATATTTGCCTATTAAGATTTGTTTAATCGGTTGAATTGACATAGGGATATAGTCAAGAGATAAATGGATTTTGGTAGGTGAGTATGTTCATAATTTGCAAATTACAGAGTTGCCGTGAACTTATTCGTAACAATATAAACATGAGTTTAATAATTCTAAGTTAAGAAATGTAATTAATCTAACACAATTATGTCATATTGATTAAAATCGTATTTTGAAATTGAGCATTTGAAATTTATTTATTTAGTTCACTTAGTTTAAAATCTTAGTTTTTAATCACCCTCTTCAAACAAAATATTTTTCTTCACCAAAGTGTTTTAAATAGCATTCATAAATAATTCTTTTCACGGTCCCTGTGGGTACGATAACTTGACATTAACTTGTCACTTTATTACTTGTTGCGATTGTGTACACTTGCACATTTCCGTCGTTCCAGTCCGCCACCCTGACAAGGCAAACTTATCATGAGCAAATAGTGAGTAAATTTATGTTTAATTTATTTTACATTGGTTACCATCGTACGATAAGGCTGAATTA
Organism: Gossypium hirsutum; assembly: GCF_007990345.1. Taxonomy (NCBI): domain Eukaryota; kingdom Viridiplantae; phylum Streptophyta; class Magnoliopsida; order Malvales; family Malvaceae; genus Gossypium; species Gossypium hirsutum. Next base: position 34,592,092 of record NC_053448.1, on the reverse strand, counting down.
TTTATGATGTAGTAAAGGAACTCACTAAGTTCATTCAAACTTACGGAGTTGACTAATATTTACAGGATTTGCAAGGTTGATCAAGGACTCAGAGGAGAGACCAAGCCAAATAGAGTTGAGATCGAAGGTCGCAGGCTGTTAGAATCATGCACATAGGAAGGGGGTTACCATTGGTGGTTTCGCCTCAGTATCTATAACAACGAAGCTAAATAGCATCCCTCAAAATCTGGATTTTTAGGACGAATGGGCCTTAGCAATATTTTAAGAATTATTTGTATGGGAATAGTCTGATTAGAAACAGGAACTGTGAGGATATAATCATTTAGTGGCTTAAAGCCTTAAACGTAAGAATTATTATTTTAAGTTTCATAATTGGATAGTTTTATTTTTAGATTGTTTTATAGCAGTCCAATTAGAAAAAATTGAAGTATAGATCTATCTGTGACACTCCATACCCAAATTCAAAAGTCGGGTCGGGCGTCGGATGTTACAGATTTTATTCCACACACATCTCTATCACTTAGTCCTCTTTTGTAATTTTTATATCAATTTGTATTGAAATTTTCATATATTTTCATCGTAATAAAAATATTTAAGTGTTTCATGTAATATACGTTTTTTATATATATATATTAATTATTTTTCTTTTGTCCTATTATCAGATTAGTATAACTTGTAACCTCGTAATTACATATAGAGTTCTCGATTCAAGACTCACTTCTCCATTAGATTTATAATTTCGAATAACATCAGTAACAATAGTTAAAAAGAAAATTCACTGAGTTATTATAAATCATCAGCAAATTTAATAAACATAATGATATGCAGGAGGCAAACCAAATACATAGGATCAAACACAAAAACAGAGAAGGGAAGGAGAGATTGCTCATCAGATTCAGGCTTTGATGCAGCAGTTGAAGTAGCTAAAGATACCTCTCTTCGACTGTCAACAAAATCAAAATGCAATGTGGTCATTAACTGAAAAGGTGAATATTTTATCTACTTTTAATAAACATATTTTATATACTATGGATAAATAATAATATGATAATATCAACTTTGAATATAATAATAAATAATAAATTTATAAATAAATATTAATAATTTTATTTAAACATAATTAATTATAAATAAATATAAAGCTAAATATTAATATTGATATAAATAAGAAACAGAGCACAAGTTGCCAAACTTGATGTTTTGTTTTTCCTTGTATAAAATATTTCCAACAGCGAATGATCCAAAGTGCCCACTGCCATTCAACATAAATTGGATGGAGAAAACAACACTGGCACTTACGTGTGACCTAGGGAAGGTGTAACATGGATAACATATCCAGCGTACAATTCAATGAAATAAGTAGTTCAAACTTTTTGTGTTGATATTTGAAGGAGTCATTCACTTAAATTATAAATATATCATAACAAAAGGTACTTTTGTCTCATAAAAAACAAAGATATGATATATTTGATTTTCACTAATATATTGTACCATAAATGTTAAATTAGATTTTGATTTATAAGTGTAGGCAGCACTTTTCCCTATCTATTGGCACACATCTCCATGATGCATTCATAAGATAAACCATTAAAGACATATTGTAAACATACGAGGTGAATTGAGTTTGAACGTTAATGGTGTCATGTTTTTCCAAAATCATTGAGAGGTACCAGATCTCATCTCGGAGTTATATACATTTATCATTAAATAAAATATCAATTTCTTGGTAAAAAGATTCTAAATCTTCATCTGTCTGTCATCAGAACCACATATTCCTAAACACCCTGCTCATCACAAATTTGTCATTTCTCAATCTCACCAAACTATGCTATTTTTAGTCTAATTTGTTTTCATCTCTCAATTTAAAAATATATAAAAACTTACACTTTCAAATTGTCTCATATCATTAAATGGAAATTATAAAAAGTTAAAAATATTTCCAAGTGATAAGTGAGTATAATATCATAATATCACATTAGAATTTAAATTAATGGAATAAAATAGATTTAATTGTCAAATTAAAACTACTCTAACTCAAAAAAAGAACATTCTTATCATTTTATTGACCAGAAGGAGGGATTAAGAGTTAAGGTTAATCAATCTATCTTAATAAGTGGTCTAATCTTTTAAAAATTTTAAAGTGATTTAATAAATTATCTAAATTTAAAAATTAAGAAAAAAGGAAAACTTAATATAACTTTTTTTATATAAAGTAAATCATTATCCCTTTTTATTAAAGGTCCAAGCTATATGCTAAAGATTATTGGTTACCCACTTTGCTAGCATAACATCAAAGAAAAGATTAAATGATCCAACTAAGCCACTTCCCCCACCACCCTAGCACATGCATATGCCACTCAACATAGCTTTATATTCTTCTTTCGTATGGCATTGTCCCCCCTATTTAAAGCTACCTACCAAAACTAGAAAAAGCTATGTTTTGAGATATTTTATAAGGGAAATGTTACGAATTATATTTTATTATTATAAAATAAGTAAAGAATGCATTTTTCTTTGAAAAAAAAATCTAAATTAATTTTAGAAAATCCGAATAATTCAATGGGTAAATTACATTACAGGTCATTCAATTATGAATTTATTTTTTTATCACTCAACTATAAATTTTATTAAATTGGTCACTTAATTAATCAAGTTTGTGTTTTTTAGTCATATTTCGTTAAATGTAGTAAACTATTAACAGGAGAGTGAGGTTGCAATTTAAAAATTAATATAATAATAAATTTAGCCTTAACTTTTACATATTATGTCAGTTTAATTATAGTTTTGAAAAATTAACTCCCAATATTTACATATTATTTTATTTTTATCTTAATTTTAAAAAAATTAAATAAACATATAAAAATGTATAAATATTATTTAAAAATATATAATAAAATAAATAGTAAAAAAAATTGGGTTTCTCTTTCGGGGAGTAACAAGTTATTATCTTCATCATCTTCGGTTCTTAGTTACATTTGTCTAGTGCTTTAATATAGCCCTCCTTACTGGACCAAAAAGGGGAAAAAGCATGTTTTTTCTTCATTGAAGAGTTTTAAGTCTGCAATGAAGTTTTTTCAAATTTGGAATGACACTTCCAAACATCTGTTCCCTATTTAGCAAAATTAACTACAAAAGATCCTGCAAAACGATCCATCGATTTCGGTGAAATCAACCCTAGATTGCAAAACTACCCAAAATCCATTGAAGCCAACTGAAATTGATTTGAAACCCAAATTCCATCTAAGACCCATCAACGTTGGAAACCCCAAAATCATATTAAAACACAAAAGAAGAAAATCCATGAAACCCCTCAAGATAATGACTTTTATTACTCCCACAAAAGAGCAGCCCAATTTTTATTAATTCTTATTTTATATTATATATTTTTCGATTTTTTAATTAAGATTAAATTGAGAAAAGAGTTAATTTTTTAAAATTATAATTAACTTAATATAATATATAAAATTAGAATTAAATTTATTATTATATCGATTTTTAAGCTGCGACTAATTTACCCTAACTCAATTTATAACATGAAAACTCATCAACTTAAACATTTTTAATCTGATCTATTATTTTGAAAATGAAATCTATACTTACGGTTGGAGAGTGATGAGTGGGAGGGTAATGGTGGTGATCATCTGTAGTAGGGGCAGTGGTAACAGTGGTGGCGGTTGGGTTAATAAACTCTTCTTCATTCCCAAGACTGGCTCTTGAAACTTCCCTCTTGTTTTGCATCCTCATTTCCCTAATCTTTGAGAAGTCAAGTGAGTAATCTGGCAGCTGCCCTTGCCCTTTCTGCTGCCAGTCCCCAAATTGTGGCACTGATAGCCATGCTCCATTTTTCTATTTCAAGTTTCACAACCAAATCAATACCTTAATTAACTCTACCTCCATGCTTTTAACTTCAGCATTGTTTGATCACAATCACTAGTATTTAAGAAAACCAAATTTGTTGGTAGTTCAAAACAATGAAATCCCAATTCCCACATTCGCAATCTGCTGCTCCATTTTATTCAACAGTTCTGAAATTTTATTAACAAAAACACCATAACTGCTCAAAGCCTCTCTTTCACCATTGGCTCAAAAGAAAAAGGTGGCATAGAAAGCAGATATGGAGATTCAAAAAAGCTGCAATTAAAAAGTAATCCCAATGCTGAAAGTCTGAAGTCTGAACCAAGTTTTCAGCTCTAACAAAAAAGTGTTGATTGCGTTTCAAAAGTCAAAAGGATATTTATTTTAAAAGCTGTGAATTAAAATTTCAGTGGCAGAGAATTCATCACACTGCCGGATAGCATTAGCCAATAGGCACAAATCTCTAGACACAGTAAGAAAATCAACCAAAGCTGAAGGATTAAATTTTAAAAACTAGAAGAGTATAGGGACTAAAAGCTTATTTAGACTAAATAAAGCACTTATACCATAATCTTTTTTTTCAACTCTACGATTATCGATTTTTTCATGGAACTAAGGTAAAGAATATACATACACAGTAAGATAAACATGTAGTTTAGCTTCAACCCTGAGCTCAATTTCCTTTCTTTTTTCTCAACAATATAAAACGGAGGCTAAAACCCCCAAAAAAGAAAAAAAAAACTCACCTCCTTACGATCTTCCATGCTTGACACCAAAAAGAAAAAAGAACAAAGGTGATTTTGCCGAAGTTTTAAAAGTTAGAGTTTGAGAGGAGAAAACTGTGGGGATTGAGGGAGCTCTCACAGCAAAACTGATAGAAAGCCACCGAATTGGAATTCTGTATGGAAAACACTAACCAGCACGTAATGAGATCAATCAGTCTCTGCTTTTATATATTTTTATATGCGTTTCTCGATGATAGACTTAACTTTTTATTGAAATTACATGGAATACCACTCTTTCGACAAGCTTTACGTTTACCATCGAAGTTTTTTATGCTTTGTTGCTCACTCGTTTTTCTTATGTTTTCCTTGTTTTGCTACATTCTTAAATGAATAGAAGGAAAGATTCCAATATCTCTTTTAGATGTTTGTTATGTCAGTTCGCCATCAATACACGTGCCAACATGATAGATGGTGCTGATCTCTTTTGACTTCACTTAGGACAATGTCTTGGGTGATCGCTCGTCCTATCTATAGGAATGATGTCTTTTCATTGTCGGAATCACCCGCTAGACAAGCCCTCCCACTCTCTAATGGTGAGATAAGCACCCACGAATATAGCAACCTCAAGTCAATGAAGGGTTCACTTGATCATAATAACCTTGTACTGATTGAATAAAGAATAGGATAGGCCCCACCATGAATACCATTCACGATCATAAATATCCTTTACGCATTTTGTGGGACTGAGTATTTATCTTGCCACGTTACACTAGTAGACAAGAGAACCTCTCTTATACCTTTCTAACGTTAAAGAAGGGATTGATTTTTCTAGCCCTAAAGTTACTTTGCCCAAATATTCTCTCTCTTTCCAAACAATCAGCTTTTCCTCTTATTCCTTTCCGGCTCTTTGCCTTTTTTGGTGAACCGACCTCTACAGAACCACCACTTACTCCTCCTTATCTCTTTATCCTCCCTTTTTGTACCTTGTATCAACAATTGGTGCAGTGGGTGTGGACCGTACGATGCCTACGTCTCAGAATGATGCTACTCACAACCCCATAAAGCCCACCAAGTCCAGCAACCCTACCAACTCCTCTGCTCAAGCAATCGGTGGCAACCTCATTAACAACGAGCTCCCTTCAAGTCAAAACCATCCTTCTAGCACTCAAACAACAAACTAATCAAATCTTAGCCCTCTTGAAGCTTTTTACCCAATTATGGCCCCCATTAATGCTTCTCTCTTTGTTCCCCTGGTTGACACTGGCATTGCCATCCCACCAATTGCCTTAGGTACCCAACCTCTTTCTAGAACCCCTCTTCAAGATCATAAGGACTAACTCTTGCAATAGATTCTCTCCCATCTAGTGACTCCTCCCTCTTAACCACTACCACTGCCACCCATATCGATCGATGTCCTAACAACAACAAGCCTCTAGCCCTCAACACCAAGCCAAAGAGATGCAGGAGAAGATGCATCTCATAGAAGAATGGCTTCTGGCCCAACAACGTCAGTTTCAAGAGCAACAAGAGTGCCAATGCCTATTAAATTTGAAGAATGCTCATAACGAGCAACTAATTGCAGAACTACGAGTGTCCAAAGATGTTTCCAAGGATACCAATTTGCCTCATCCTCTCCATCTGGAAGGTTCAACTCAGTCAATTGTTTGTAGGAACCAGAAGGACAATAGTGGTGCTGAAGACATAGAAGAAGTTCAACCTGTTAATCATCCAAATTAGGGGACCTGTAGCAATGTAGCTTCAGTTGTGAAGCAGATAGTGTCACATGTGAAATGATATATGATTTGTGCAAGTATACACGTCGAATCAAGTAATAAAGTGATGAGTGAGTATCGTTCCCACAAGGATCGAATTGAGGCATAAAAGTGGTCAAGTTATTATAATATATTGCAATTAATGCTATGATAAAGTTATAGTAAGTATGCAGTGGCAATTAAAGGAATAATGATTTATGCAATATGTGGAATTAATGAATACTTAGGAAGGTTATGGCAAAACAAGAGTAGAAATGTAATGGAAATTATGAGAATTACTATGGGAATATTATGTAAACGATCGAGTAAATAACTAATAATGATGTGACAAAGATACTATGACAAAGAATAAAGGATATACGATATTGATTTGGAAGGTCGGGATTACTAAGAATCTACTCTTACTGTCAATAATGCCTTAGCAAAATCATACTGCGATTTATTGCTCAAAAGAGTTCTAAAATGGTTTGCTTCTTTTGAGAGCATAAACCTCAAGTTACCTTGCCCATGTCTATAACCCTTAATATGGTACCCTGAATTGTTCTCCTTCTGTTTGAACATTGCTTTATGTCTATAGTCTACTACAAGTATCTGTCGAGTACTTTCTCATATCATTCAATATCAATCCAATTAATCCAACCTTTTCAGAATTAAATTAGCTTATGGACATATCAAACAGTCGTCTATGTCTAGGGATTGCACACATACAATTTAGAAATAAAACAATTGAATGAAACAGTAAATTGATTCGGATCTATGCTTCAACCATTAAAGAAAATAAAAGTTTCATCATGTAATCCTAACCTGATGAGATTTAGCTCATGGGTTGGCACATAAAATTCAAAACGAAAATAACATCAACACCATTTTCATCATTCAATTCACGGAAGAACAAAGTAAGAAATACGAAAGACTTTGGGAAGACAGCTTTCGAGTGATCAATTCTCCCTCCAACAACACAGTGTCATGCGGTGGTTGAGAGAGATTGCTTTCGTCTTCCTCTTTCTGTCTCTACTCAGCCACTACCCTATATTTTTGCCTAAGGATCTCTTCTTTTTTTGTTCATTGTTTAGGGTTTCCTCCTATGGCCTTTTATAGCTTTTTCCCTAGTGTAAATCCAACAACCCATGTTTATCTTCTCCTCTTTTTAAATTCTTTTTTCAACAACCCAAGATTATTTTCTCCTCTTGTTTAAGCAGATTTTTCTAGTACAAGTGCAGTTGGGCTGAAACTGGTATGCATTGACTGTTGACTCGGTCTTCTTATAATTGTCACGGCATTTGTATTGACAAAATGTCCAACCTTTTTCCCTGACAAAACTTCACTCATTTATTTCCCATTCCTCAACCTGCACATGTCAAACCACCAAACACAACCCTACCACAAGCAACTAAAGTAACAAATAATAATATTTAAGCACCATCCAAGCTTCTTATGCAACATTCTAAAAATGCTAAAATAATATCCTAAAATGCAACTAAGTTCACTTAAGTACAGACAATTGACCTAATCTAAAGGCATGAATTATAACTCTTTTCAAGAGTTATCAAATAACAACCATCAAGTTGAAATTTTCTACAAGAAGTCAGAGGTTCTAAACTCGATGAAACCTCGTGGAGTTTCGCCAATGAACCTTTGGCCCCATTTGTTTTGACTCATAATTTCTATGCCTCTTTCAAATTTCTAAAGCTCTCTTAAAATGAGGTGGGTGACCCGGAAGATCATCTTGCCCACTACAACAACCACATGAATATTCTTGGGGCTTCTAATGTTGTGAAATGTAAAGCCTTTTTTATGACTCTTTCTGATACTACCCAATAGTGGTACTTGTCGCTCCATCAATGGTTCATACGTAGCTTTGACCAATTGGCCATTTTACTAGGGATACTTTGGCCATTTTACTTTTGAAACATCAGCATTAGCTGACTTAGCTACTTACAGATGGTGTCCATTTGAGATTCAAGTCGTCCACATGTGGCTTGGACTTGTCGAATGTTCGTCTTCATCGATTTCATCTCCCTTTCTAGTTAGTCGAATCATTGACCACATGCATCATTATCATTACCCACCGACCTTTGTTGTAAGTGTGGAGATTGGTAAGGAGGATTTGGTTGGTTTTGTGCTTGATTTTCACCTCCTTGGTTGCCTCCCCACTTAAGGTTTAGATGATCCTTCTAATCGAGATTGTAGGTATTTGCATAGGGATATTGATCCCTATTACCTATGAAGTTCACCTCCTACGATTGGTTTTTAGAATATGGCTTCGGTTTTGTTGGTTTGATAGTCAATTCCAAATGGTTAAGCTTCTCTAAGATCTGTTGATACTGATCATCTTCATTGACCACTTTTACCGTTAGAGGCTTTGATTTGTATGTGAATCTTTTATTTGGCCACGTATATGAATTCATAGCCATTTCATCTATGATTTTATAGGCTCATTCATATGTGTGGAACATGATCGATCCTTCGGCTGCTCAGTCTAGGTTGGATCTGATGTTATTTCCAACATCATTATAGAAATTTTAGATTCGAAGCCACACTTGCAGTCCATGGTGTGGTCACTTCCTTAACATTGACTTGAAATGTTCCCATGCTTCATACAATGATTCACCTTCATATTGCCTGAAATTGATGATTTCTCGCCTAAGCTGAATGGTTCTACTAATTAGGAAAAATTTGTGAAGAAAATTTTCTGCTAAATCATCCCACATGGCTATGGAACCTAATTCTAATAAATCTAATTGATCAGTTGCATTATCGCACAGAGAAAAGGGAAATAACCGAAGACGTACAACATCATCAGTTACTCCACTGTACTTAAAGGTGTCACATAATTGTAAAAACCGTTCAAGTGTTGGTTCAAATCTTCCACCATTTCCTTTTGAACTGCAAGGTATTTTGAATCATCTAGTTTATGGCCGTCTTTATTTCAAAATTATTGGCGTTAATCGTCGGCCTTGCAATACTGCCTCACATCGCATCTAGTGTAGGTAAAGCATAGTAGCACAACGTGCTTTGATCCATTAAAACTTCTAAAAGGATGTTCTCTTGTCGTTCTTATGGATCGTCGAACAATGGATTCTCTCGAGGTTGATTAATTACCATGGGTGGATTAGTATTCATCAATTGATGATGACGTCTAATAATCTACTCAGGATCTAAATATGACTCGATTGGGGTGCTTCCACTTCAGGTTATAAACAACCTACAAACTAAAAAGAAATTAAACAAATAACAACAAATTAAAAAATTAAAAATAAAAGAAATAAAAATATTGTATCTATAGTCTTTAACTTTCCTATTTATCTTATTAATTGTAAAGATGTTTTCTGATTTAATGTCGAAACCTCCTCGGCAATGACGCCAACAACTTGATCCTCGCTAAATGTGCGAACATTTGACTAGAAAATACTACACCAAAAAATATAAAAAATAAAGCAGTGGTGTCCACAAGTATACGATTCAAATTGTAATATTGTATTGTGTTACAACGGAATACAAGTAAGTATTACAAGGATTGTACCCAAAGGAGGATGAATTAAATCTATTGAAAACCTCTGTACAATAATAAGTACAAATAGTAATAATTAAATTCTATATAACAAAAAATCATAAAAGAAATAAATAATTGAAATAAATAAAAAAAAATAAAATAAACAAATAACTAAAGCAATTAAATCAATCAGGAAGATTAACTCTCGTTCTAGGGGTTGTAATTAAATTCAGATTCCGATTTTAGGGTGAATTAGCTATTAACTAACCAATTATTACCCCCTGGACTCTAACTGATTAATTAATTGATTGAGACTCACTTATCTCCCGACCTCACTTTCTCAACCAAGATAAATTATAATTTGCTCAACAAACTTATCTCCCGAACTCGTTTAACAATTGATTACTTCCTAAGGTTGTCAAGCCTAGTGTCTAAGAACACATAATTTATACCAACTAATTTGGTAGTAATCTTCCATTAATCACTCCCCCATCCACTTGCTAATCTCCCATAAGAGAATTAAATACTCATGGTATTCATAATCTCAAACTCAATTGATTTAAACATGTAAATGACACGAATAAACCGAAAGAGAAAAGAGATACAAAAGAATCTTGATTTGTATCGATTAAGAGAGGAATAGCAAATCTATCGATTGGGAAAACGAATCTCATCACTTGCAAAGGAAAATAAACTGAATAAATTCGATTGAATAAAAGAAATCTTGGATTGAAATCGATTCCAAGAGAAAAGAACAAAATGTTTAAAAAAATAAAAGAAAACTAAATCTAAATCCTACTCCCAAATTGTGAGGCTTTTTGGATGCGTCTAAGACGACTTAGTTACATCAAACCCCTAAAATCTTATTTATAGAAGTACTAGCAGCCTTTATTAGGTCTTCAACATGTCCTAGATATTCATATAAGGTTGATTGTATCGGCGAAAATAACCCCGAAAGGCTTGGGCTCCACGTTGGTCCTATGTCACGCCATAGACATTGCATGGAGTGACACGACATGCTTTCTATGGGCTCTTGGGTCCGTTTCATCTTTTAGTGGCTCAAAAAGCTTATGCAACACTTGCCCCAAGTGCCTACGTCTATTAGGCCCTAATTCACCATCTTGCACACTCAAATTAATAGATTAGAACTACCTAAGGCCTGTGTCGACCTAATAGGTCATTAACACTCACAAATGTGTTAAAAATACTTATTTTACTAAATTTTAATACTAACTACTTAATACTGAAAACACACTAATTAATACTAAAATGACTAAAAAATAAGCTCCTTAAATGCAAATATATACCAAAATGACTACTACATTTGACGTCAAGTCATCCATCTCAACATAGTGAAGAAGCTCAGACTTCCCCTTGGAACTTGGAATACTACCATAACTCACTTTTTCATTATTTTTATTATAAAGTTAGTTTTAATCCCACATTGACTAGTGAATGCTACCATAACTCACTTTTTCACTATTTTCATTAAAATTAATTTTGATCCCTTAAAAAGTTAATTTTAATCTCATATTGTCTAGAGGACACTCTCATGCTTACACTTACCCTATATATAAGTGTCAATTTCTTTACCGTTTTTATTTAAAAAGTTTATTTAAATCCCACATTGATTAGAGAATACTCTCATATCTCAGACTAACAATTTCTTCACTATTTTTCATTAAAAATTTGATTTTAGCCTCACATTAACTAAAGAACACTCCCACATCGCTCATTGACTTTATAAATAAGTGATAATTTCTTTATTATTTTCCTTAAACAGTTAATTTTATCCCACATTGGCTAGATAATACTCCCATAGCTCACTTTTTCACTATTTTTATTAAAAAGATAATTTTAACCCCACATTCTTTAGAGAATACTCCCTTAGCTTACTTCTTCACTATTTTTATTAAAAAGTTAATTTTAACCCCACATTCACTAGAGAATACTCTCATAGCTAACTTCTTCACTATTTTCTTTAAAAATTAATTTTAATAGCTTAAAATTTTAATTTTTATCCCATATTGGCTAGAATACACTCTCATACTCACGCTTCCCTATAAATAAGTGTCAATTTCTTTCCTATTTTTATTAAAAAGTCAATTTTAATCCCACATTGACCACAAAACACTCTCATATCTATAAATGAGTGTCAATTACTTACCCTAAGTGTCAGTCTCTTCACAGTTTTCATAAGTTCTTAAGAGTTTCTTCTTTTGTGGAAATTAATGAGAGTGCTTATAGTTTAAAGTTATTTATATATTATTGATATGAATGGTGATGATTCTAATATAATACTAATACTAAGATTTTGCAAATAAATGGTGGTTGTTCCAATATAATGCACTTAGTTGCCAAAAGTCAATAAGCAAATATTTTATATCTAAAAAATATGAATTAATTAAATGTATGTTTTAATTTAAATACAATAAATATGTACTTCTATATGTATATAAGTACTAATTTACGCTATTATTAATTAAAGGTACAATGATTGTTTTATAATTATAATTAATATTGCCATCTCCACATATTATATTATTTTAGTTTACTTATTAAACAACGTATTATTAGATTTAAAATTGGATAGATTTTCTATTAGGATTATAACTAATTATACACTAATATGTTCATATATTATAGCAATTTGAAGAAGCATTTTAGGAAACTAATCCTACATGTCACAGTTACATGTTTGCCTAAAAATTAATCACGTAATTATGGAAACAATTTGTATTCTATCTTATAATTGTACCATTAATATGTAAATTGGGTTGTATCCACCAAATTTACTCTCCTTTTTTAAACAATTTAAATGATTTCTGAATTTTTTTTAAAGCACTGTAATTAAATCACAATTAGTTATTTATAATTTTAGCCCTTATATTTTTAATGCATTCCGTTTGACACAAATTTTAAAATGAAATAAATGTAAAGAAGTTAATTGCATTGTTATTCAAACTTTCATTTATGACATTTTAAAAATAACTATTTTTACAAATTTAAAGAAATTTAAACCATTAATTTTCCTAAAATACACAGGATTTATTATGTAAAAAAAAAGTGTTGGAGATTGATGAATGATATAGTCATAAAGTTTATGGTCAACTTTCTATATTTGTTAAATTTAAAATGGTAAGTTGTTTATTCAACTTTAATGAATTAATGGAAGATGAAATTGCTTACCAAAATTGGATGGGGAAATAACAACGAAAACCCCTCCGCATAAATATATCACACCTTCTGTCCTTCACAATTTGCTTTCACTTTATAATTCAATTTTACATATTTAGTCTCTAATATTTTATAAATTTATAATAAATTATTACTTATAATATTTTACATATTCAATTTACTAATTCTGCTACAACTTGCATATGTAGGTTAAATATCATACAATTATTATTCTTTTTATCAAATATTCATATTTTGAATTAAATTATCTATGTGATTGTCATTTAAATTTAATAAATTCTACTGTAACTCATTTAATTTTTAATTAAGTATAATATTTTCTTTTACCAGTTTGTTAAATTATATTTTAACAATTCACACTTTCGTATAAAATATTCATATACATTTTTTTATATCTAACCTTAAAATTATTTCATTGTAATTAACAGACCGGATATAAAATGAATTTTTTTTAAAATAGTATATATATACTATTGCAATATGAGGTTCCAAAAAAAAAGAAATAAATAATCATATTCACATTATAATTTTTTGACGTATGGCACTCTCTATCTATCTGAGTCACTTACTTACAATTTGGGTAAATTACTTTTACTCATTGCCTTTTTATTTTATTTTTAAATTATTCCATGCCTTTTGAATAAATTCTTCTTTATAATTTTTATATGTTAAATAATTTATCTATTTCTTTTAAGATTTTATTTAATTGAATTAACTTGAATATGAAATTGTTAAGCTTTTATATATATATATATATATATATATTTAAAAAAATGACACAATTTAATAACATTTATCAAATTAATTTTATATTTTTCAAATATAATAAGAGTTAATTGCTTTCGTTTACTAAAGTAGACCACTGATAAATATCAAATTTTAAAAATTGAATATTAACAATTTTGACATTAAAACAAATTAATTTAACAATATATAAAACCCTAAATAATCTATAAAAAGTATAATAATATTATTTAAATTATAATATATTAATATTAATATTCAAACCATAATGAATTTTTATTATTTTAATATTAAATATTTTTAAAATTAAATATTAATAAAACTAATTCTAAATTAGTTAAAAATATTTAATTACATTACATTTTCAATTCATTAATGATTTTTTTGAAGAAATTCATTAATTTTTTTAAAAAAAAAACCAATGTTATAAAAATATTATAAATTTAAAATACACAATTGGCTTGTACATCACATGAGAATACAAACTAGTTCATTATCAATTTTCAAAAGAAAAATCGTTTAATGTTTTATGTAGCGTTTACAAAATTAAGTTATTTATCCACAATTTAGGAATTACTTATTTCTTAAAAACCTTTATTGTTTTAAGTTTCCTTTATAAAATTAATGTAATTTTCCTATGATTTAAGAATTACCTAATTTCTTAAAATAAATTAATATTTTAAGCAATCTTTAAGAAATTAAGTATTTTCCTGTTGAAGGGTTAGTTAGTATTTAGTTGGTAGCTTAAACTAGAAATTGTTAGTTAGTCAATTAGTTAGGGATTGAATCGAAGTTGTATAAAAGGTGGCATGAATGTAAGTTAAAATTAACCTTTTTTTCAAATTAATAGAAGTTGTTCTCAGATTACTTTTCCCCTTTTCTGTTTCACGCCCTAATTGTTTTTGGGTCTCAAACTAAATCACGCAGAGATCACCACCAGTCTGTCACGACTCAACTGCAGCCATCGGCGGTCTCAACATGGTATCAGAGCCACTAGCGATTAGCTTTCTCCGACAGCTGCGTGTCTCTTCTTCAATCTTTGTTCGGTAGTTTCTTTCGCGAGAACATTTCTCTTCATTTGTCAGCTTTTTCGCTTATCTGTGGTTAGTCTTCTTTGTTTGAGAGAGAATGATGACTCCATTAGATTTCAATGTTGATTTAACCATCCATTGTACTTGCATCCATCCAATACTCCAGGTACACAGTTAGTCTCTTATCAGCTTCTTGGGTTTGAAAATTACATTGTTTGGAGTTGAGCTATGCGAATTGCGTTGTTGGAAAATAATAAGCTAGGTCTTGTCAATAGTACCTGTTATAAAGACTTAGTGCCAATTGAATTGCATCCATAATCGGATCGATGCAATGCTATTGTGTTGTCTTGGATTTTAAGTACTGTTAGAAAAGATCTTTCAGCAAGGGTTGTTTTTGCTTCAAGTGCTGAGGTAGTTTGGACAGACCTTGGTGAACGGTTCAACAAGGTCAATGGCTCTCGAGTTTTCTTCTTGCATCGTGAGATTGCCTCTTATTGTCAAGGGACTATGTTTATATCTTTGTATTTCACTAAATTGAGATTGTTATGGGACGAGTACGATGTGTTGGTTCCTTTTTCCTTTTGTGGTTGTTGTGGAAACTCAAAGCAGAATGCCGATCATATTATGCAACATCAATCGTTCCAATTTTTGATGGGTCTAAATGATACCTATTGCACTGTTAGGAGTCAAATTTTTTTGATGACCCCATTGCCTACAGTCAATCAGGCATATTCTATGTTGGTACAGGAGTCTCAAAGACTTCATGCTTCAGGACCAGTAGCCTCGGATCCAACGTTGGTGTATTCAACTCTTATGACTTACAAGAAGCAACTTAATGGTGTTTGTGACCATTGCAAAATCAAGGGACACAAAAGGGAGAGTTGTTACAGACTAATTGGGTATCCTTCTAATTTTAAGTTCACTAGGAAGAAGGTAAATAATTCAGCTGGCTCTGTGAATAGTGTGGTTGCAGTTGAATCTGTAGGTGAGGTTGTTGAAGCTGGTTCATCTAGTGCTCCTCAAGGTGTAAGCACCGGTATTTACATCAGCTCAATATCAACAACTATTGAATTTGTTGAGCAAAGACTCTTCGACGGTACCTACTGCGAGTTTGGCAGAAACTAGTTTGGCAGGTATAGTCTTACCTTGTAATCTGTTGTTCCATGTGTATCTCTATCTTGTGTTCGTTTACCTACTAGATCATCTTCGCTAATAACACACATTGGTTCTTGCACTGTTTCTCCTAGTATTAATTTAGCCAATGTGTTGTATATACCAGACTTTCATTACAATTTACTTTCAATTTCTAAACTCACTAAAGACCTACATTGTTCTACTTCCTTTTATCCTAATTTTTGCAAATTTTAGGACCTCTCAAGTGGCAAGATGCTGGGGATTGGTAAAGAACAAGGTGGTCTGTATGTCCTTCGGCCTTCTCAACTTACTTCTTTGTCAAGTTCAGCAGTAACCAAGGGTAACATTTCATCTGACACAACTGCTACTACTAATTTCCAGGCTAAGTAGTATGCCTTTACAACCATGTAATTTTTTGGATAGTACTCCTATACTTTAGTGTTATGTTTGTCTTTTAGCTAAGCAAACTAGATTGCCCTTTCCAATAAGAAAAACTTGGGCTGAGGCAGTGTTTTCTCTTCTTCATTTAGACTTGTGGGGTCTATATAGGGTTTCAACCCACAGTGGGCATAGGTATTTCTTAACCATTGTGGATGATTTCTCCCGTATGACTTAGGTTTATCTTTTACGTTTGAAAAGTGATGTTCTTACACAAATCAAGCAATTTTTTTGTCATGATTAAAAATCAATTTTTAGCAAGTGTCAAAATTGTACGGAGTAATAATGGATAGGAATTTTTTAAGAGTGAGCATACTGATTTTCTCCATACCGTGGGCATCGTACATCAAAGTTCTTGTACACACACTCCACAACAAAATGGGGGTGACTGAGCGTAAACATCGACATCTACTTGAAGTGGACCGAGCTTTAAAATTCTAGTCTAACATACCTAGAAAGTTTTGGAGTGAGTGTGTCATAGCAACCTATTTTCTTATTAATCATTTACCAACACTTTTAGGTTGGAAAAGTCCTTTTGAGGTTTTTTATAAAAAAATCACCTGATCTCTCGTGTTTAAAAGTATTTGGTTGTCTTTGCTACACCACCACGCCTCATAATCGGGACAAATTTTCACCAAGAGCGATACCATCAATTTTCATGGGATATTCTACTATCCAAAATGGATACATTCTATTCAACCTCAACATGAAAAGTTTTTTGGTAAGTCAGGATGTCATTTTTCATGAAACAATATTTTCTTTTAAACTTTCTATCCATTCTCCTTTTCTCTTCCGTACAACAGATAGTAATGCTTTTCTTGAGCTTGATACTTCATTTTCTTTTTCACCTAATAAACTGCCTTTACCACCTGATTCTCCATCACCTCATTCCTCCTCTGTACCACTTGTTTCATCATCTTCTGAGTCATCCATTGTGTCAACGACACCTACACCTTTGTTACGTCGTACTTCGTACCTTCCTAAACAACCACAATGGGTGAAAGACTATGTTTATTCTAACCAATCCACTGCTACACTTGAATAAAGTCAGTATGTTATTTCTAATTTTTATTCTATTTCTCATTTACCATATCATACCCCTTTTTTTTTGCTAATGTTTCTTCTATCACTGAACCCCAAACTTATCAAGAGGCCATTTTGGATTCAAGATGGATTGATGCTATGAAATAGGAAATTCGAGCTTTGGAAGAAAATGGCACATGAGAAGTGGTGTCATTGCCTTTTGGTAAGGTTCACATTAGTTGTAAATGGGTTTATAAGGTGAAGTATAGATCTGATGGCTCAATTGAGCGATTTAAGGCTTGGCTTGTTGGTAAAGGTTATCGACAGAAAGCTGAGGTGGATTTTCAAGAGACTTTTTCCCCGGTAGCGAAACAAGTAATTGTTCGAGCTATCATTAGTATTGCTGCCATGCGTAATTGGCTGCTTTTTTAGATGGATGTCTATAATGCATTTCTTTAAGGTGATTTGTATAACGAAGTTTACATGGATCTTCCGGAGGGTTTTCGTAAACAGGGGGAGCATCAAGTTGTCATTTACTCAAATCTCTTTATGGTTTAAAACAAGCATCTCGGTAGTGGAATTTGAAGTTAACTGAGGCCCTCATACATAGTGGATATATTCAGAGCAAGCATGATTATTCTTTGTTCAAAAAAAACCAAGGTGATAAGATTGTTGTGATGCTTGTTTATGTAGATGACTTACTAATTACAGGAAATGATATTAGGATGATTGATGAGTTAAAGAATGTTCTTCATAAGAGTTTCAAAATGAAAGACTTGGGAGAACTAAAATATGTCCTTGGTATTGAGATAGCACGGTCAAGCAAGGGCATCATTTTAAGTCAGTGAAAGTATGCCTTGAAGTTGACATCAGATGCTGGGCTGAGAGAAGCAAAACCAGCTGGCACACCACTTGAGCAAAATAAGAAATTCACCACAGCCAAGTATGATGAGCTTGTGTATTTGGTAGATAGTTATGGTGAGTTGCTATCAGATGTATTGACGTATCAGAGGCTTATGGGTAGGTTGTTGTATCTAACAAACACTCAGCCAAATATCTCATATGCGATTCAATATTTGAGTCAGTTTATGCAAAAAACCAAGAAATCCCATTATGAAGCAGTGCTTTATATTTTTCGGTACATAAAAAAGAGCCCGGGGTAAGGGATCTTATTAGTAACTGAAAACAAAGCACAAATTATTGCTTATTGTGACTCTGATTGGGCCGCGTGCCCTATGTCAAGAAGGTCTATCACGGGGTTTTGTAGTAAACTTGGGAGTTCACTTGTTTCTTGAAAATTGAAGAAGCAAAGTACAGTTTCCCGTTTATCAGCTGAAGCAGAATATTGGAGTATGGCATTGAAGCTGTTGAGATAGTTTGGTTGGATGGTTTGTTAAAAGAAATCTATTTTGACAAATTTGGTCCAGCTTTACTACTTTTTGATAGCCAAGAAGCACTTCAAATCGCAGCAAATCCTGTGTTTCGTGAAAGGACAAAGCATATCAAAATATATTGTCACTTTCTCAGAAAAAATACGAGATGGGTTAATTCGGACTCAATATGTGTGCACTAATGAGCAACTTGCGAATATCATGACAAAGGCACTTGGTGTTCAACAACATGAGTATTTGATATCCAAGTTGGAGGTTAAGGATCTTTATCAGCCTCCAAATTTAGGGGGAGTGTTGAAGGGTTAGTTAGTGTTTAGTTGGTAGCTTAAACTAGAAATTGTTAGTTGGTTAATTAGTTAAGGACTGAATCAAAGTTGTATAAAAGGTGGCATGACTATAAGTTAAAATAGACCTTTTTTTCAAATTAATAGAAGTTGTTCTTAGATTACTTTTCCCATTTTCTGTTTCACGCCCTAATTGTTTTTGGGTCTCAAACTAAATCATGCAGAGATCACCACCGGTTTGTCACGGCTTAACGGCGGCCACCAGCAGTCTCAACATTTTTATGATTTAAGAAAGGGTAAATTATGCAGATAGTCACACAATTAAAAAAAATTCATTTTAAGCATTCAAAATAAAAATTTTTCAATTTAAACACTCACATTACATAGTTCGGTCATTTTGGTCACTCCCGCTAAAATCACAAACGGCAAGCTAACATGGCAGGTAAGAAAATCGGTGTAGTAACAAATTTAGCCCTTAAACTTTTACTTGTTATATAAATTTAATCATAATTTTAAAAAAATTAAATCTCAAAATTTACAAATGGTCTCTTTTTTGTCCTAATTCTAGTAAATTAAAAGAAATATATAAAAATACATAAATATTTTCAAAAAATAAAATAATAAATTTAAAAAATATATACAAATAAAAAATATTCTAAAAATATAATTATAAATTTAAAAAATATATAAAAATAAAAAATATTCTAAAAATATAATTATAAATTTAAATTTAAATTTAATATTAAATAAATATAAAATATATTAATATTAAAGAAACTAAAAATCCCCCTCCCATCCCTTTCTTATATTTTTGTACGATTAATATTTTAACTATCTAAGCATCGTATTTTATATTTCATTCATATAAACCATTATGCATGTCAAATTTGATGTAAATTAAAAAAAATTAACTATTAATTTTATATAAAAAATCAACCATTCAATAAATACTAATATTAATATACACTATTTTATATCGATATGATAGATATATCATATTAGTTTTAAAATTTAAAAGTATGAAAAATACAATTAAATTGACAAATCAAACGGTTGGATTGTTAAAATATTAATCGTACACAAAAATATGAAAATCCCTAAAAGAAATTAAGTAATTTTTCCTTGATTTTCGAATTATTTGATTTCTTAAAATCCCTTTAATGTTTTAAGTAACATTTAAGAAATTAAATAATTTACCATGATTAAGTAATTACTTAATTTCTTTAAATTCCTTTGGCAACATTTAAGAAATTAAATAATTTACCCAAGATTTAAAAATTCCGTGATTTCTTTAAATCCTTTTAATGTTTTAAGTAACATTTAAGAAATTAAGTAATTTTCCCAAGATTCAAGAATTATTTGATTTCTTAAAAGCCTTTTAATGATTTAAGTAATCTTTAAAAAATTAAGTTATTTACCCAAGATTTAGAAATTAATTTATTTTTAAAAATCCTTTAATATTTTAAGTCTCATTTAAGAAATTAAGTAAATTACCCAAGATTTAATTAAGTAATTTAGCAAGATTTAGGAATTTTTAATGTTTTAAGTAACATTTAAGAAATTAAGTAATTTTCTCATTATTTTGAGTTACTTAATTTTTTAAAAGTCCTTTAATCTTTATGTAACATTTAAGAAATTAAGTAAATTTCCCGTTATTTATGAGTTTCTTTATTTCTTTAAAACCCCTTAATGTTTTAAGTAACATTTAATGTGAGTTTAGATGAGCGGTGCGTTTACCTGCTGTTAGTATAAAAACAACGGTGGTAGTGAAATTAAATATTATTGCGATATTGTAGCATGAAACAAAAAATAAACTAAATGCACCGCACTGCACTACACCACCCATCTAAATCCATTCTTTAAAATTTAAGTAACTTTTCCACGATTTTTTAATTACTTAAGAAATTAAGTTATTTATCCATTTTTTTGGTAAATACCTACTTTCTTTAAAGCCCTTTAATGTTTAAAATACTTAAGATTTAAAAATTACTTAATTAGGGAAAAAGGTGTAAAGATTATGTGAAAAATATGCCCTTAACTCTCAAACTTAATTCCATGAAACAATTAACAGTATATAGTCATATATATTAAATTATGACACACAAGTGGAAAATAAAGTTATGTAAGAAATATATTTATAAAAAATAACATAAATAATAAATGAGGTTTTGGTTTAATGGTAAAGTACAAGTGTTGAAGCCTACAAAGGCTTAGGTTGAAATTTTATTATGTCTATTTATAATACTATTTTATATAAAAGATATAAAACGATAAAAATACCCTCAAATAATATAATTTATTAAAGTATGAGTATTTTCATTTTAACAAGGGCACTATTGGTAGCATTTTTATCCCGTTGACTTGTGACATCAAACTCGGTAAAAATTTTAATATTAATAGAGATTATAAAGTGATCTACATTGGTAAATTTGAGAAAATTTGGATTCTTGCATAGTTTTCATTCTTACAAGTGTACTATTGGTTACTTGACATGTCATTGGTTTTAATATTTTTATGACTGAACAACTTTAAATGTATTTTTTTAATAATTCAAAATGATTATGTATACTTACTAAAGTGATGTCACAAAATTTATTGATTTCTTTAATTTAGGTCTCAATATGTAACTATTGATTTTTGAAATATTTTTTTTTTGTTTTAAAATAAGACTTGATTGCCAAGTCCAAACTACAAGATACCACATTCATTGTCAGAGTAACTATAATCAAGAATACTCAAATTTAATTATTAAAAATTTAATTATGATCATTACATTATTAAAACACGATATATGATCATTTTTGGGTCATATACAAGCTTACAAAAGCTCAATACTATCTTAGGGTTGAAGAAGGACTAAACTGTAATGTTTTCAAAACTTCTCAGGCTGGTGTTGCAACTTCTAGGGTTTGGTGCCACAACCTTGAAAACAATATGCAAGCTTACCAACATGAGAACCAAATTGTAAATTTCTCATAATAAAACAAAGCTGATGTCGTGACGAGATAGCCTGATGTTGCGTCATTCAAGGTGTGAAGTTGACTTTCTCGACAATCCACTAACTCCCAAGTTTCATACTTTTCCAAGTTAACATAGGACTAAAAGGGTGGCCATAAGGCCACAAAACGATCATTCTCACACCTAAGATAGTTCAGTATACAATTTGCAAACCAATAACATATTTCCCGTGCATAGCTATAAACTATTTCCATATATTCACAACTCATTTACACAAACTTGACTATTTCCAACATTTAACAAGGTAATCCTCGGTAAATGTCATTAATTTAAGAAACAAGAACTATACAAAATTTGTTGAGTCGAGGATTGTTGGCTAGATACTGAATCAAGACTTGGGACTTGAAGAATCACCTATACGAGTGCATAGAATAAACAAATCGTACGTTGAGCGATAAAACTCAGTGGTACTTTCATGATACAAATCAATACAATAAGAGAATTAACCGTATAAACAATCAATTCATATTCCATAATCAATCAAGGTACAAACCATTCATGTTAAATACCAAACTGATACCAAGTTTACATTTAGCCAAATTCGTATACACATATTATTCTTACATTGTAATAACATATCATAATAAAAAATTCCCATTTCACCTCATCTATTCATCCCTTTTTAGTTTAACTTTCTTAAATTACTTGATTCATTAGATTACCTCATCAAACACATAATCTCAATTAACAATTCAAAATGACTATGGTAAAAGAATTCATTCAATCCACAACATAGTTTCCTACATCATCAACCAATACATATATATTACATTTCATATTATCTTGACCTATCTCAACTACGATCAACATGATATATTCATATATATAATTTTAATCCTATTCACATATAATACAATTTTATAATATCATTTCATATAATTATTAAATTCAAATAACATTTATCAAGTTCATATTTTATATTCTCTATTACCTAGACTTAGTCTGAGGACGAAAGCGCGAATCCTCTAACTAATACACTAGTTAGGAAAATTGTCACACGAAATGCATATTGGCGTATAAGCGCATTCTGGCACATAAGTGCATCCTGGCACACGAAGTGCATATTGGCGCATAAGCGCATCCTGACACACAATGTGCATAAGCCTATATAGTTAATAGGATACCAATAATCCAATCAAATTATATAAAGCAATTCCTTACATTATCAATCCATACAACATATTATTATCAAATTCATATCGATCAATGTCATTTTGTCATTCAATACCATTCATGAATCAAACATATATACTTTTAACATTAAGTTATTCAATTCCATGTTCAATCAACATCTTTTATCCATTTAACTTACCATTCGAATCTCTTTCTAGAGTCTATTGACTTATTCTTACTTGTTTCGACCCCTAAGGCGTGTTTCTTATTGATTCACATAGTCGTTTATATGCTTTCTTAACAACAATTCCATATATACACATATGATTCTATAACATCACATAAATTTCAATCCGGTACCATTTACCAAACTTACATTTTATAATTCCTACCATATTCCAAATAAATCATGCTATTTTCCATTTTATTCAATTTAGTGTCACATCCTGAAATTGGGTCTAGAAGTTTCACAGATGATTTTGGAATTTTAGTTCAAATATGTTCAAAAATTTGTAGCATGGTAAATCGGAAATGTCTTCGTCTATGGCTTTTAGAAAATTAAATCAATTTTTGAAAATGATGTTCAAAAACCCTTCATTTTGAATAAAGGACTGTTTTTAAAAAAATGGGTTAAAGTCAAGGGTATCAAAAGGGTAAATTTACCAAAGTTTAAAAATTAAAAGTTTAAAAATTAAATTATTTCTTTTCCCCACCTATAGAAAACTCATGAAACCTTTTCCCCTTCTCTTTGTTTTTGTCGTCCCTTGCATTCTCAAGCATCCTTCACTTATTTTCTCTTCAAAACATAAATTCTTTTTATTCCTATCATTTTCCAAGTGTTAAATCTCTCTAGAATTTCGTAAAAACTATCAAGAACACCATTGATTTTGCCATTACACAACTTGTGAGTTTTTCTGGGTTTTCAATCAAACGTTCATTTCTCCTTCAACTAAGATAACGTTTCATTTTCCCATTATTTTTTAATGATAACTAGCCTTTTAAATTGAGTTTTTATCTATTGAATCAAAAGTTTTGAATAAATGTCGAAATTTGGGTTGTTAATGGTGAAATTTGAGATTTTGTATGAAATCAATGTTTTAAAGTGTTTTTCAACTCGTTTTGATATGATTAGAAGGTTTCTAAACACTCCTTAAAGTTTCATTAAGGAATTCTAAGGTTTTATTGAATTTTCATGAAAATTGCCATAGTTTGTCAAAATTTTGGATCCATGAATCTACATAGTTTTGAGTATTTTGAAGGTTGGGAATTGTTCTTAGATGTTTAATTAGTTGATTAGGATTAGTTTCATGTAGTAGGAAGGAATAAGTGTTGAGATTTTTGCATTTCGACTAAGCTTTTTGAAATTTCAGTTTCAAGGGAATTTAGCTTAGGCTTGTGTTTTTAGTTGATTTTGGTGAGTCCTCGGTTGAATGATAATTGTGTGTATTGTGTGATTTGCTTTGGTGAGTCCTTAGTGAGTCCTTGAGCTTTAATTAGCTACTTTTTTTTGGGTAAATTACTTAACTGATCTTTATTATAATGTCATATTAACCCCATAATTTCATATTAACCTCAAACATATTAGTCTTTCAATCAATTTTCTCATTTATGATTAGACTAAAGACATGTTTAGGTTCATCTACTAACATAACCTGTCTTTTCGTATTATGATTCGACCACGTAAAACTGCTTAGTATTAATTAAACGTTAGACAACCAATGAACTAATATTTTCTTTTATTTTTCTTTACATGCAAAAACCATTTGAGGACAATATACAAAGGATATTAATGTAATTCATCGATAATTTTATTAACCAATCTGTTCGAAAAAAAATTACAATTGTATAAATGAATATACTACCTTAGGGCACTAGATCCAACAAGTATTAGATATATAAGTCATTGGTCTTAGTGCTAGTGGGAGATTGTTGGAGTATGCTCAAAGATCAATCATATGATGATTGTGATAACATACTTTTACCTAGTTTATAATAAATACATTGGCACTATTGTTTTTAGTCTTTATTTATATGTTAAATAAACTATATAATGATAAAGTCTTAAGAATGACGTGATCATTCGTGAATGTCCTTAGTCAAGTATTATTGTGGGCTTGGACAACAATAATGCATTGAGATTATGTGCTTGATTGATGACAAATGTTTTTATAGATATGTGATACCAGGTCAACACGTAAGTATATGTTAGAGAACAATATACTAGACCATAAGAGTGCTTCTTGGATTATTATGTAATAGTCACGACATTTCTCATAGTGATAAATGTATATATAATCCTTAGACTTGAGATCACCATTATTCCAACATTGTGAGTCGTATGCTTTGACATAGTCAAATGTCTTTCATAAATTATTGTACTAGAAAGACTGATGTTGGATATGAGTGATCGAGATAGGATTTGTCCATCATACATAATGAGAGCAATATCTTAAGCCTTCTAATCAAGTGAGTCTGGAAATGCATGGCCATGCTCAAATGAGTTGATATCAGATATCACACTCATTTGTTTATCTTAGTCTACTCAGGATATCAAGAAACAAGAGATTGAACTATACATGTGTGATTGTTTCATGACTTGTATCCAATCAAAATATTGGAGAAAATGGATATACTACATGATGACAATATCATGGAAAGATTATGTTAAACCACGACTTCTTGTAGGTTGGGTAGCAATGATGCATTTGCTAGATGTCACTCACTGTTTGTAACATTAAAAAATGTTATAATATTACTGCCAATGCTGCAAGAGCCTATAAAGTCACACCCTATGGTTGAAGTGATCAGAATCTAAAGAAAGTTGAGATTATATTTAACTATTATACCAATTAAATTAATTATAGAAATATTCTTATGCTTAATTTAATTTGACAAAGTTAAATATTAAATGAGATATGTGTACATACTTGATGTACACACATAGATGATACAATTAAAATAATATATGAATTAGATTCATATAATTTTTAACTAGAATATTTTACTGGAAGTATTAAATAATGATTTAATATTTTTTGGTCAAAGATACATTTTAAGGGATTTTGGAAATTGATAACCTTATGGCAAGGATATCACATTTTATGGTTGTTTCTTTAAATTACTCTACAAAAAGATTTTATTCAACATAGGATTTTGAATAAAAGGAAGCTAGAATTCCAATTTTTAGGTTATCCAAAATATCACTTTAATTAGCAGCAAAAGTTATTATTATTATTTTTTACATTTTTCTCTCTAAAGAGTTTGGAGAATTTTCTAATCGTTCTCTTCTGGGTGGATTACACTGAGGTTTGGCATCTCAACATTGGGTTCACTTTTGTACCAATGTTGCTCTCTTTGAAATAATTTTAAGGTATATATTCAATCTTTTTCAACCTGGATTCGATCCTCGTACATGGATCCATGGGTTGTGATCGCTAGAGTTATTTTTCTGCTGCACCACGAAACGTATGGGCATTCCAACACAACCATGACCCTAACATGGATAGGAAAACAAACATGTAGAATACCAAAAAAGAGAGAAAGAGAGAAAAGTATTGAATAACTTCACCAAGAGGCAAAGATGTATCATATTCTCTATGAATAGCATATCAAATTACTAAAAAAGTAGATGAAGTTCTTGTGAGGAAGAATGAGATTATGAAGGTTTATTGCGATGAATTCAATGATCCAACCAACATATGGGTTGAAGAAGCGGACAAAAATGCTCAAGAAAAAGCTTACAAAATTTATTATCAATAATTAATATTTTTTATATTTCTTTTTTGACTTCAGTTTTGTATATTTCAAATTAGGGAGAGATCCACTTATATTAATATAAAATCAAAGTGGTTTTACATATCGTTTCATAACTTTCTATATGATTAATATTTTAACAATCCAACTATTGAATTCATTAAGAAATTTGTATTTTTCATGCATGTAAATATTTTAATCGATACAATATTTGTATCATGTTAATCTAAAAAATTATCTATATTAATATATATTTAACGGTTGGAAGTTATTTTAGTTAGAAAAAAATTTAGTTTATGTCAAACTTGACATGTATAACCTACATAAGGGGAACTTGAAATATGATGATTAGATTATTAAAATATTAATTGTATAAAAAATTACAGAAGAATATAAAATTACTTTTATTTTACACCGATATAAATAGATTTCTCTCGTTTCAAAAGTTTGCATTATTTTTTTATAATTAATAGACTTATGGTTTGAGGGTTATTTTCATCATCTATGTTATTGATTTTTAAACCTATATTTTGAATTTTTTTATTATCCATTTTCTGTTATTTCTTTTCTAAAGAAACCTAATGAATGTTTATTTTAACTTAATGTGCAATATTAATAACCCTGTATTATTAAATCCTATTATTTGCTTTTTTATCATTGCTGGTTCGGACATTGTTTTTCCAAACTCTTCCTATATAATCTGCTACTATCTTAAAGTAGACAATGTTTCCCATCGACTTGCAAATTTAATAAAATTTACCACAACCTTTTACATAGATTTAACAAAATTAGCCACTTGGCAATTTTTCATATTTTCAATCTAAGAGTAAATAGAAGTTTTGGTTTTACTAAGACGATGAAATTTAAGTATTCTTTCAATTTTTTATATTGAATTGGTATTTACTCATTCCCCATTTTATTGTATTACATCTTTACTGTTCATATTATTCTTATTATCATTTCAAGTTGGACCATTTCTTCTGTATTTAGGATAGTATAACTAGATCCGTAATTACTTTTTTGTTCAACAATTAGTTAGAAGTTAGAATAATTTGGTTGAAATAAAGCAACCGAGTTGTTCTATGGGATTGAGTAATCTAATTTAAAAAAATTGTGTAATTGAGTTTGTTAATTAAAGTTGCGACTTTCTAATTCGTAATGCTATTGGCAAATTAAATTCTTCGAATTTCTCTTAGAATTATTCTATTGGTAATGATTAATTGTCAAACTTTTCTTACAATTAATTTACGATCTAAAAAAGTTGATATTTAAAGTTGCAGTAATGCCGAGATTGGAGTTTTTGTCATCTTTTTTCTTTATTACTATTTTGATTTTCTATTATCTATTTTGTTCGTTATTCTTTATGTTTATTTCATTATTTTTTAAATAATTAACCCTCACTTATTTATTTTTCTTGTAGTTGACTTAGTCATGACTATGACTACATTCTGGTCGCAGCAAAACTCAATTTTGTTGTCCAATCTCTATGAGATCCGACCGTAGCCCTGTATCTGCAAGTTAATTCTAGGCGTAGAAAATTAAATTTAGTGGATTTGACTTTCTAAACTTTCTCCAGCTTTTGCCCGTTCAACTACTTAAAGTTTTTGGCGAACCAGTAATGACGATCACAACTTCCTTGCTTGGAGGTCACAACACAACATAATGAATTCAAATATCATCACCTCATGTCGATTGAGTCTTAACTCAGTTAGTATCAGTATTGTTGCTTGTGCAAGAGGATGTGAGTTCGGGTGCATTAAAGTATATTATCCTTTTATTTAAAGGTTGGGGTGGGTAGTTTAAAAATTGTATCAAAAAACAGGTACGTTATCCTCTTATTTAAGCGTTAGATGAGTAGTTTAGACATTGTATCAAAAAATAAAGATTAAGAATTGTGATGCTAAATAAAGAAAATATATCATAACCACCTCTGCCTTCAGGTCCTTAGATTTTCTAGAATTTTTCTGTCTTGTTCTTTTCTCATTTTGTAGTTTCTTCTATTTTCTTATTATGTAGTTCTTTTTTTATTATTTTATTTTTACTCTACTTTGGATCAATAATTAAAAAAGAAAGGAAAATGGAATAATATATATGATTTGTTTGGATAGTTAATGTAAAAAGATAAATAAATAAAAAAGAATGTTAAGGATTTTTCATAATTTTAGCTTGGTTAAATAGCAGAAAGAAAAGAAAAAGATTAAATTCATAAAAATGGTGTTTTAGTTTTTAAAATTAGGTTTCGTTTGGTTTCATGAAATAGAGACCATTTTCATTTTCCTTTTTTTGGAAAATGGAAAACATGGAAGAAAATATGTTTGTTGAAATTCTAAAAATATGGAAAAATAAAATGAAAATTAGAAACATAAAAAGTTGTCTTCATTATTTTCACTAAAAGTGCTTTGTAAAACTAAAAAAAATATGAAAATAAACATTTTTAGTTGGCTTTGGTTCAAATCCATATAAATGCAAAAATTTTAAATATTAAATTTTTTACCCTGATTCAAATCCATAGATTTTTATTTTATTTTGTTTATCATATTTCTATTATAAAAATTTTTATTTCTATTTTTTAATTTTCAAAAAATAGAAAATAAAAATAAATGTTTTTCTCCAAATTGGGTTAACAAAAATAAAGAGATATATGGAAACAAGGGAGAGGATATTACTTCCCTTTCACTTCTCTTGTTTGTTTTAGTCCAATCCAAATATGAGGTTTGTTTAAACTTGTAAGTAGCCACACATGATAAATCATCTTTGACATTTCAAGATGAACTATTTCTCATTCTTGTGGTTGTGATTTCTTTAATTGTTGTTTAGATTTACATTTCCGTTATGTAATGTGGTTGGATCTGTCCATAGATTAATGGGTTGACTACTCAGTTTACCATATCTTGATTGTCATATTGACTTTTATCTTCCAATATCCAGATTCTTTTAGAGCATGAAAGTGTCATGTATGTATTTGCACTTGCAATCTTATCACAGTAGCTCAAATATATTGCTATTTTTCGAATGAAACATTTCTTTTTTTCAAATGAAGGCACATATGCTTATTTTATAATACATCAACATAAAACCTCCAAAGAATTATGATAAGAAGAATAAAAGGATTCAAGAAATGGAAAAGGTGAATTAGCAAATATATGCAACCATTAGCTAACTTCAACAAGCGCACCCTCCTCTCTGCTCAACATCTGAAGTAGTTTCTGATATACCTCGGAAATAACTGCATCAATGAACATGTTAGCTTCCCTGGTTTATAAAACAGTTCATTTTGACTTACGTTACCCCAACTCATCCTTTTCTTAAAATATTCGTATCAACTTCAATTGAACAGCATACCCATAAAGCATATCCATATTCGGCACTCACTTCTCGATAACATAGATTCTAATAAAGCAGTTAAAGTGTAGTGTATACTAGCAAGATAACATAGACATCACAAGCAAAGCAACAAATAGAAGATTTAAAAAGAACAGGAAATTGAACGAAATAATCTCATCTACTTCTATATGTTAAATAAGGATCAACTATCAAGGGCAATGGATATCACTTTAATAGATATGAAGGATTCTTGAGGGGCATGCTTACATGTCATGTTGTTCATGTTCACTAGCTAGTGCAGTTTTTGCTACACATAAAAATGCTTCATCAACGTTGTAATCCTCTTTCGCTGAAGTCTCAAAGTAAGGTATATTTCCCTTTGAGGCACACCAATCCCTAGCTTTTTTCTCAGAAACCTGTGTATAAGCACATTTCAATGTCAAGCACTATAGTTTATGTACCATCAAAGAATCATTCTTTGTTACTCGAACCCGGGTGTGAGTGTTGAATGGGATATGCATCTCAGATGGGCATATTCAATTTTCTCCAAGATTATCATGTATTTGAAGGGTCTTATCAGATCATATCCTGATACTCATGTTTAGATATAAGTCCGACAGAAATGTCTAATACGAATATTTCGAAAAAGTGAAGATTAGAGCAACATACCATTCGGCTATTTCCACCGTCTATGTCAATCTTGTTTCCGATTACTATGAAAGGAAATGACTCAGGATCAGATGGATCTGCCTGGTTTAGAGTACCAAAATATGGGATCAAAATCAACTTCATTTTAAAAAGCAAACAGAAGTAGTTCAATTATGCTGGCAAATGATGGTTAGGACTTAAGAGACGAACAAGATACAAAGAGACAATTAAATCAGTTCTGAATGTTTGTGTCGTTTCTTTAAAGTATGACATGGTTTTTTCAAGATAACACAATGAGTTGATTAATGACATATATAAATATCTAAAATTAAAACATCAATGAAATGCACAGTCTGCTATGGGTTTGCCCTAAAATTTTAGTTAAGAAGTAGTTTGATTAGCAATGATGACAGGAAAAGAGTCTTTACAGTTTACAACTGGGACATTATAGCAAACATGTTATGATCTGTTTTATTACTTGTTAAGAAATGAGATGAACAGTACAGAATTATGAGACCTGTTTCAGAAATTCTTCACGCCAATTGTTTAGTGTTTCAAATGATCTGAGTATGTTCACATCAAACACAATAACACAGCAATCTGCCCCTCGATAAAATGCAGAACCAAGACTCTGGAACCTTTCTTGCCCCGCTGTATCCCATATCTATCAGACAAGAAGACACTTGGTAAAATGTGAGGATTTTAGTTAAAAAAAAATGTGTAAGAATTTCCCTTGGTTTTTCATCACTTACTTGCAAAGTTACCAATTTGTCATCAATCTGTAATTCTTTGGTGACAAAGTCAGCTCCAATTGTAGCTTTGTACTGTTGGTTGAACTTGTTATAAACATATCTGGATGACAAGTTAAGAAACTACAACGGCCTATGTAATTGTCATTGTGTGTCTTTCAATGCAACTAACAATCAAATATAATATGCATAAACAAAGCATGTATCTCAAAATAAAGGATACTGATTCATCAAAGATGTCTTTCCCACTCTGAAATACAAGCAAAATATCAAAAGGAATTAAGGATACGACAATTACAAACAAATCAAGACTGCAAAAATAAAATAAAATAAAACATACCCACTGTCACCTAGAACAATGACCTTAAGCAGAGTTCTTCTCTTCTTAGAAACATCCATGACGATGACCCCAAAAAGAAAAAAACCGGGGGGGGGGGTTATTTTGCTTTACTGTTTAACTATTCTTCTTTGTTTTCCAGGAATCTGTAAGAAAAGGTGAGAAAAGTATGGAAAAGAAAAGCCACCCCACCAATATAACAGAGCACTTGTTATTTAAATAAAAGTAGTAGCCTTTTTTTCTCAACAATGTTCTTGATTCTTCTTAAGCTTCTTTCATTTTCTCTCTCTTTTTTTTTTTAAACTGTTTTGTTTAATGATTCAAGTGCAAGAACATGTGAACCCTGGCCAACCAATGAAAGTGCTAGGCGCCACCAGTAAAGCTGAAATTTTCAAAACGATATATATCTGTATATGTATGTTAAGGAGATGTAGAAATTGAAAGTTAATGTAACATTTTTTAGTTGCCTGTCTGGTTGACATGTCTCAAAAAGACAGTTTGGATCGTGCTTTCTTCTTTTCGTGATCCTGTAGGGTTGAATATGACTATCACAAATATTATATGATAAATCATCTTATACATAGCCAAATAAAGTTTTTATTAATAGGTTGTACATTAAAATATTTAAAAATAAAAATATGGTAATCTTGCAATTAAATCTTATAGGTCGACTCCTAATTCAAAATTTGCATCCACTTCTTTTAAAAAATTGCATCTAATATATTTCAGATTCGATTTCTCATGTTCGCACTTTTTTATATCCAAAATAATCTCTTTTATATATAAAAAAATGTGGTTGTTTCAATTTTTTTTTCAGTTAAATATCTGTTTTTGTGCTCTAGCTTTTGACGTCACCAAATTGCTGAAGGATTGATCTAAATTTGGAACTAATTTGATAAGAAAATTAAGGAGAGGCCCAATCTTTATCAAATTTTAATAACCGATTGAACCCGACGTTTTTACTTTGAAGTTAGCTTTAAATTGGATAAATTATGTAGCTGATCATTTAATTTTTAGGCCACTTTCATTTTAGTCATTCAAATATTAAATCTCTAATGGCGGTTAACTATACACGCCATATCATGTTTACACTTTCATTTTGGTCACCCAAAAAATATTTTTTTAAAAATTGATTGGGGTAAAAAAAATCAAAGATTAAATTGAAAAAGTGATAGAAACTAAAATAATACACAAAAATTGTTAAACTGTACTTGTTTATCCCATTGGCGAAATTCTAATTTTCTTTTAATTTTTTAATATTGAAAATTTAAATTTTAAAACATCAAAATAAATTGAATAAATTGTTAAAAAAATTTATTAATTGATAATGTCAACCAATTTGTTACTATAATAAAAAATAATTAAATTTTATTATATGCTTCTTGATTATCCTTAATGAAATCAACTCAAATAAATCATATTTGATAATTTTCCATGAAAGTTAATTTTTTATTATTATATAATCTCAAATCTGCCATGCTAAGTTAAAAAGTAAAGGAAAAAAATACTTGCAATTCATTAAATTAATTGCTTGTTCTTTGTTTGGGTAAAGAAGTGATGAAAAAGTTGAGTTTTGTTTGTAATGGAAGATAAAATTAATAAATTTAAGTAATTGTAAGAATTTTTCTTTATTTTTAGTTTAACATGGAAGATTCAAGATCATATAATCAAAAGAAGTTGGGGTTCGTAGACAACTATTAAAGACAATAAATTTCATTGATAATTTCTGAAAATAATTTCAAAACTTCAAAATAAATTAAATAAATTTTTGAAAAATTTTCATCCATTGATAATGTTAATCGATTTGCTACTATAATTTGAAATTTTAATATTTAAAAATTTATGTTTCAAAACCCAAATTTAGATTTTCCGGCAATGGGATAAACAAGTACAATTTCACAATTTTTGTGTATTGTTCAGTCTCTATCACTTTTTTCACTTTAATCCTTGGTTTTTTTTACCCCAATCAATATTTAAAAAAGATATTTTTTGGGTTGCCAAAAAGCGACCTAAAAGTTAGGTAACCAAACTAAAAGTGCAAATGTGGCGTGGCATGTATAGTTAACCGCTGTTAGAGATTTAATACTTGGGTGACTAAAATGAAACCACCCTAAAAGTTAAGCGACCAAATTGTAAATATTTCACTTTGGCTGACCAACTAAATAGTTTACCATTTTAAATTTGATAGTTCTTTATTAGCTTAATATATTTAATAAAAAATATGAATAAAAGTTATATAATAAACTTAGATATGACTGATATCTTCTTTCTATTTGTTGTGCATATTCTGTCTTACGATCGATTGGAGACACTTTCACCAAACCTCACTAAGGGCTACCCCACCAGGGAAACTACCTTGCCTAGACTCATCATTCAACCACCCCAAAAAGATGACTATCACTTGTCGTCAACATACCCTATAACTAAGTCTTGTCAGGTCACATAGCAGATTTAACATGGAAACTATTAAATGACAAGCTCATCAATCAAACGACACATGGGATATGAAAGTCAATAGTATATACCTATCCTAACCCCATAGAAAATGATCCTCTCTCCTTCTTGTCTCCCTTTTCTCAACTCCTTAGAGTTCCTTCTTCATTTCCTCCTCCATTCATGGTTGTTAGTCATCGGGGTGAACCGTCACCTGCAACTCTAACCACATTTTCCCTTGAACAATTTGAGTGGTGACATGACAAACATGGCTCACTCCATCTCAAGTATTCCCACAAAAAAAAATGAACATTAACAAGACTCACTAGCTCAACCACAACCTCAGGCAACTCAAGATCAGTCGCAAATTAGTGCAGAATAATTATTTCTTCAACCACAGCCACAATCAAGTCGTCACTATCATATATACTATGTATAATTCCCATCACCCTTATTATGCAAACTAAACAAGTACCCACCACCAAAATATCACACTCAGTATGCAAATTAACAAGCCCACCTACCACATCCCTAAAGCTACTCTAGTACCACTCACAATGAACAAACTTTACAAAATTCCAACTTTGTTTCGCAATAAATCACAAAAATAATGACAAAATGAGAGTCCTTGAATAGAGCTATTGACCTGACGTCAAATTTAGTAGTTATTTTAGGTCATTTTCGCACTTGATGAACTTGTTTTCTAGCACTTTTATAATTAATCATTGCATTTTCAATATTAGTAGGTTAGGAATAAAATATTAATAAAATAAGTATTTTTATGCATTTTTGCTATTTCGATGACCTATAAGACTGACTTGGGCCTCATAAGTGACTAATGGGCTATTTGAGTATGTAAGATGCCAATTTAGGTCCAAGAATACAATGAAGGATGATTGGGTCGCGAGACAAGGAAGCCCAATAGCAAAATGAAGCTGCCAAGGCCCAAAGTACACTCGACATCATGACAAGGAGCTTCTTCTCGTCACGACGACACAACAAAGAAAGGAGAGATTTCACGGTGGCGACGTCATGACGAGGAGCATTCCCACGCCACAACGATGCGACGATGGCATGCTAAAATGAAGTTAATTCCTTGAACGACACTTTTGGGATATTTTCATATTTGGACTCTAGCATTTATCAGGATATTTCATTTGTTGGTATCTGATTTTATCTAGGGTTGAGTGGTCACCGAGTAGCCCGTTGCCTATATAAGCAACCTTAGGGTCACCAAAATTGTGTGCAGACTTAGAGACACAATTTTTACTATTTAGTTTTCTTTGTATTTTATTTTTATGTTCGCTTAGTCGAAACTTTTCTATTTCGATGTGAAGACAATTGCGAGCAGAGATTTCTCGAGGATCGCACTTCAATATACATTCATGAGCATTCTCTTATATCTTTTGTTCTATTTGTCTATTTATCTTCTGTTAAGTTGGTTAATTGATTATTGTATAAATATTCAAATATATTATTGTGCTTTATTTATATCTTGCATGATTTGATTAAGAAACTAATTTATTTGTTAAGTGATTATTTATACGAAATTGGTTGTTTATTCAAGAGTACTTAGTATATTAGGGAGTGAAGCCCATGATAGAATACCGAGATAGGTGAGATCAGAAGGGTATCCTGTCGTGTATAACTTGTGTCAAGTGATGAGACCAAAAAGGTATCAGTATGCTTAGGAAGAGACTGAAATGGTGACTTAAGTGGCAATCCTTAGTGAAGATGAACCGAGAGGGTAAGCTTAGCTAAGGGTGATAAATAACTCAATCGAGGATAAATAATTATTTAATTAAATAATTAGGGATTTAATCGATCATAGGCCAGAGGCTCGCATTGTCGACACTAGGAATAGAAAATTTCATTAGGTTAATTTAGGTTTATTTAATTTAATTAGTTTAATAAATACTTTAATTTGGATTCACACTACTAATTCGTGACTCGATTAAATTAGTAATTATTATTTTTAATTAATTTACTAATATTTTTTTCAATCTGCAATCCCTTGGGTACGATCCTCGAACTACTTAGCAGTGTTTCATTGTAAACTTTACTACATTACAATTTGACCTGTACGCTTATGGACACCACCGATTTAATTTTACATATTAATGGTATGATATTTATACTATAAATGATAAAAAAAATTTAGGTGGTCAAGTTGTTGGTGCCGTTGTCGGGGATTATGACGGTAAAATTTTTATTAGGTTGATTACCATAAAATAATATTAATCGAAAGACGAACGAGCTAGATAGTGTTCTAAATTTTATTTTATTTATTTTATTTTTGTGTGCAAAAAATATTATGATTATTATTTAATTATTTTTTACGATAATTATTTTTGTGTGTGTGATTTTTTACATAATTAAATAATTTTATTTTGAATTTTTTAGTTAATTAAATATTTACAAATTTAATTGTTTTTACCTTGTTGATTATAAGGTTTAATCATGAATGTTGATTTTTATAGGTCGGTGTACGAATTATCCAAATCAAGTTGGTTGTATGGAGCTTCAACAAATCAATGAGTTATTATTACAAAAGACGAGTAGCCTGA
The DNA here is from genome assembly GCF_007990345.1 of Gossypium hirsutum. Classification (NCBI taxonomy): domain Eukaryota; kingdom Viridiplantae; phylum Streptophyta; class Magnoliopsida; order Malvales; family Malvaceae; genus Gossypium; species Gossypium hirsutum. Next base: position 34,555,062 of record NC_053448.1, on the reverse strand, counting down.
TTGTTTGAACGAACTCCCACCTAAGTTGGGCAAGTATACATCCGAGAGGGATAGAGATTTCACGAACCTATGGGATGAAGACGAAGTATATGAGGAGGGAGTATATTAACAATGGAAGATTATGGAGAACCAAATATCGATTATGCTAGAGCTTTACCAACGGAGAAATGAAACAATAACTTCATTGAAAGAGATAGATGAGCGATAATTACGGACATCCGAATATTTAATCGAAAATCCTTGTGATTCGCATGGCTATATGTTCGAGTAGGAAAGCTATGAGCGAGAATTCCAAGCTAAATTAAAATAAATCCAACAACAGTTGGATCAATTAGAGGAATTTTCTCGGAAAGATCCCAAGCGAGTATTCCATTGGAAGATGTCATGCATGATGTCTCAAATTTCGATCCAAGGGACCAATGTAGCATTGACAACAATTCGTAATTAAATCTTGAAAGTCCACAAGAGTTTTGAATCGGAGACGAGAAATAATTATAGCTTGCTGAAGAAGTCTTCGATCCAATTAACATGGATATAGAAGTAGAAGTAGTAGTAAATGTAGAGGTAGAGCTAACCACTAACTTGGAGCTTAAATCTATCCCAAATGAGAGTGTAGATGAGCCGATACACTTTCTGGCCATAACCAAAGAGGTGTCAACCAAAGAAGTTGATGAGTTCTTTATGTTCTCATTCGAAGAATAAGGCAAAGCTCAAGTAACCAAAGCTTCTTGCGACATGGAGGGGAGAAAGCTCGAGAAAATAATACCTAGAAAGATAATTTGTGGTTGGCTTGGATTTGGCACCAAGTGGCTCGTGATTTGGATGTTGTACAGCTTGAAGATAATGCGATATCATTTGTATCGACTGAGAGTACTGGTTTAGATTTATCAACGTTGGAACAAATGACGAATCAAACTATCAAGGACCAGTTGGAAGTTCTTCTTCTGGGGCGATACAAATCGTCCCGACTCCGAAAAATGACTTCTCTTTAAAATTTTGTTTAATTTTAAATTTGATTTTTCATTATTTATTTATTATTGTATTTTAAGTATTTAATTATGTGTGTTAATTGCTTCCCAAAGTAGTTGCGGAGTTCATGAGGTGGATGACGATGATTAAGCATAAATCGAGGAGTCCGACACGCTTTGAAAAGATGAAAATGCGAGTTGGGATATTTCCAAGTCTTGTCACACCATGCACCCCTTGCGGCGCGACACACTATGAAGAGCCAACCCAATAAGTTCATTAATGAATCGCGTCATCATGAATAGGAAGAGTGCGTCGTCTTAACAAGCTCCCACGTCCCAACAACCATTATGTGCACATCATGACGAGCCGCAGCGCCTCCAAATATGAAAAGCCTAAGCTGTAATCCGGAGTCATGGTGATCTGAATAAGAGATTGTGACGAGCTGTTCGCTTTAATCACAAAAAATTGACGAATAAATGCCTTGGAATTTGAATGTAACAAGTTGAGATTCCAAGTCGCAACGAAACTAATCGAATTCATGACACTACTGCAGGGTGTCGCGACTTGCCTTGATGAAACGACTTGGGGGAGCATAAAATTTATCACAACATCATGATGGGGAGGGGATTCCATCTCCACGAGTCGACTGCTATGCAATGTTTCAGTGCCCTAATTGTCCTATTGACCCATGCAATTCCCGCCATTCTCCGCTCTCCACAAACTCAGTGACTATAGTTTTTATTTATTTAATTTTATATTTTATTCGTAAGTATTTTCCATTCACTTAGAGCACACAAATCCAGAGAGTTCCAAGACAACAAGAATTCAACCTTTTCAAGGAAGTTTTCTTGTTCGCACTTTAATTCTTTTATATCGGGATAATGGTTTTCAAAACTGTGGGAGAAGCATACAGGATTGGATTTTTTTAATTTGTATGGTTTATTTATTTTATTTAGTTTATCAAGAAAAGAAAAGAAAATTTTGATGTTTTAATTTTCTATGTAGGAACCCCATATTTTTGAAGGCACTATTGAGCCAAAACCGCAAGAGGAGCCAGTCCCACCAATTTCGTTGCACTTATCAAGCTAATCGAGTAACCTCGTATCCTTATCATTTTTGGTGCACATTGGGGATAATGTGTCAAATAAAGTGTGAGGGTGACAGTGTATCGGAGTTACGTGCAAGTGTACACAGTCGTTACAAGTAATAAGTAGTAAGTAAAGAGTTATCATCTCCATAGGAACTAAATCTGTAAATTATTTGCATTGTCAACTATAAAACAATTTGGAAGAAAAGCAAGTAAAAGAATAATATTGTTGAGAGACAAAAATTATAATATGGATGTAATTAGATTTCAAATACCCATAAAATAAAACAACACATTTTGCAGAAAAGTATTCACAATAGAAAGATTAAACACAAGATTTAATAAACATAACATGAGTAAACTAGAATAAGCATTTCACTTAACAAGAATTTATTGACAATTTATAGAAAGAATATCACGAAAGGGTCGTGGCAATATGAAAATTCATTAAACCCAATTTTAATTAAAGTATAGGATTCTCTCGAAGTCTTATTATGTCTCTAAGTTCTTTCGCATTCTATGTCAAAACTAACCTAGAAATCACCTTCTGAGGCATTTTATATAGTTTATGCATACAACAATCATATTTTGATATCGACATGATATGCACCATTTAGGTCTTTTCTCTATTAACTATTACATCTTCTTAGATTAAATACTTAATTCATTAACCTACAAATGTTGAGCTTACATTTACAAGTTTTAACATGAACTTAACCTAAATGAATGAAACAATCATTTGTACAAAATATTCATAATACAAAAACCAAATCAACTCAAATCATGATTCATACTCATTCTAAATAAAAAAATTAAGTCATGCATTATGAAATTGAAAACATAAAGATGAGATGCAAACATGTCTTTCAACATAGAAAGCAACAATTAACAATAAAGAGAAAAGGAAGAAGAGTAGCCGATGGGGGTTATCCACGACCATTGCATAATAAAAATAGAAAATAGTTGGACTACAGGGGGTTATTTGTGACTGTTCTTTGCGGCTTCCCATGGTGGTTCTCCTCTTCTTCTTTATGTTAAATCATGTATACGATCTCAAGTCTTTCTTTCTGGATGCTATCACTTTCAGCAAGTGTTTTGCCTTATTTTGTGGCAAGCAAATGTTTAGCAAGCCATAAGGAAAGCAAGAGTACTCAAACACTTTTTCTTTCAAAACTGGTGTGCCTTTTTGATAAAATGAAGGCCTCCTTTTATAGCTATTGAGCCCCAACGTCCCTTGCTATTTTTAAAAAGGGAATCCTTGATTTTCTTGCCTAAGTGTGTCATCCCTTGATGTGTGGAGGACTAGGTGGTGGCATGCTATTTTTAGCAAAGGAAGTTGCTTGATTTCTTCCCTTGTGTGGTCGACCCCTTCTTGGTGGAAAGGTAGGTGTTTTGACTGCTATTTTTAATAGTATTATGGATGGTTTGAGGCTTGATTCAAGGTGAAAGGTTGCTGATTTTCATTTTAGGGAGAATGAAATTAAATTTTCTATTTTTGAGAGTTTAATGGCCGACCTTTGAATGGTAGTATGAAAGTGTGGCCGATTGTGGACTGCTATTTTTAGTAGTGGTTGTTGCCATCCTCAATTCATGAAACAGGGTACATGAGATGATAGGTGGATGATTTTGGGCATCCATTTGGACAGTTCTGAGTATCCATGTAATTGGGTCTGGAATGAAGTTTGCTTTGAAACCCAACGTGATAGGTTCTGAATCCTTCAAGCTGTTCTAATTGGGTTTGGAATGAAGTTTTCTTTGAAACCCAACGTGAAAGGTTCTGAATCCTTCAAGCTGTTCTGTCTAAGCCCAAAATTAACCAAAATTCTGCCATATTTTCCCCTAGCCCAAAAATTCCCAAAAAAATAATAAAAGAACATGCATTTAGCATAAAATTCACTAAATTAACACATTCCCATGGAAAATATAAAATATCACAAAATTAAGAGTAAAACCACAGAAAGTGTTTTTTATTTACTCGGAATTTGCATAAATTATACATAAAATAGTGTTGAAAATATCTATATATTTTAGAGTTTACACATTCCCAAACTTAAACCATTTCTCGTCCCGAGTAATGCTAAAAACATGCCGTATGATGTAGAATTTAATCCATCCAAGTGATCATGTAAAAGAAAAAATTATGCCCTCAAATCAATTCTGCTAGCATGTAAATCGTGTACAGTATATCATCCAATATTTCTTCAAGTATCTACATGCTAACAAAATAATGATTTGAACAGTTAATTTTTATAAGTAGAATTAATTGACTTCCATAAAAGACTTTAACTTCCTTAAATCAACTAAGTGTCATTCATTAGGTTTAATATATGTGTTCATATGATGAGTTCAATATTTCCTCTCCACTAATGTTGTAACATCCTGATTTTCAATGGTGTCAAAATAGTAGTTTCGGGCCCACAAATCTAACGTGTGAGTCTATAAATATTATTATTTAATATTTACGAATAATATATGGTGTAATAATAAAATTTGATTTAATGATTTTTGGTAAATGGAAGAACAATTAGGTTCAAGTGGTAAGACCCTAAAGTCAAGTGGTTTTAGAAAATGAGGTATTAGGACCTTATTTCTATAAATCAAGCCATAAATAATTTATTAAATATTTATGGAAGGTTATTAAGGTTGTATCAAATTTTTGTTAAGAAATTTTAATGCTTAGATAGTTAATTAATTAAAAAGGACTAAATTGTAAAGGATGTAAAATTTGATCACTGTTAGATTTGAATGATTAAATGGCTTAATGAATAAAATTAAATGGACTTAAATGGTAAATAAACAATTTTTAGGAATTAGATGACAAATATGGACATGGATTTGGTGTTTTATTTAATTATTAACCAAGTTTAAAATGGTAATTTGGTAAATTAAATAAAATGAAACAAAAAGCTTTTATCATCTTTTACAATTCTTCTTCATCGAAATGTAACGGAGGAACAAGCCATCATTTAACCTTGAAGTTTTGGCAAGTTCAAAAGCTAGAATGGTATGTGATTTGTCCCCTGTTTGTAATAATTTTTATATTTTTGAGATCGTTGCAACTAAGTCCAACTAGCCCGTGCCTTCGTTTTTGAAATTGCTAAAGATTTTGAATTTTGGAATTTTTGAATCTTTGTGATTTGAGATGTTAAATGATGAATTTGAAGTATTAGTTGTTATTTATGAATATTTTGTTAAGTGATTTTTGATGAATTTAACAATTAGGGATTAAATTGTTGAAATAGTAAAAATACAAGGATTTAATGTGTAATAATAGCAAATATGGGCTGTAGTAGTGTTCCAATAAATTCAGCTAAGCTTAAATGTGATTAAAAGTGGTTAATTTGCATGTTTTAGGCTTAGGGACTAAATTGAATAAAAGTAAAATATTGGGGGTAATTTTGTAACAATGTCAAAAAGGACTAAATTGCATGAACTAAATTGTTATTTTGTCTAAATTAATGAATTGAATGAAATTGTTAATTTAGATCAAGAACGAGTGGAAAATCGAGGAGAAGAGAAAATTATCAAATAGCCCCTGTACTTAGTCATTTCTGTAATTTAGCTAGGTAAGTTCGTATGTTTAAATAACGTTTTAAATTCTATATACGTTATTATACCATGTATCATGTAAAGAAATGATGGAAATCCAATGACGTTATGACGACTATCGAGCCCCATTTGAACCTTAAGAATATATAGGATACAAATGACATGTCATTAAGGTTACCATGTTTCGGGTGCTGGTCTTGAATGTCCTACTGATGGTTGAGGTCCTACATTTGTTGCGGATACTCATCAACTCTTGTGAGCGGCATCATGTAGCTTACATTCCGACCATCAGCTTATGTGGGCAGACCCATTTTTCATCTCGTGTGAGCTATGATGTAGAGGAAAATGAAAAGGAATGATTTCAACCATATGTTTAGCACACTTTGTGTGAGCTTTCTCGCGTATCCGATATTATTCTAAGTGGTTAAACAGGCCTAAAAAGAGAAAAAACGATAAGGGCTCTGATGGACTATGTTATAAGTCTATGGAATGGTATGAAATGATAATGGTTAATGAATGTATATCTGTGTTTATGGAAAGTATGACCTCAAAGGCATTATGTTCATGTAAATCTAGCTTATCATGTGGTAATTCAATTGAGTTTTGTGATAATGCACTAACATGTGTTGTTGATGATGCTTAGGCTTGTGCCAAGCTTATGTTGGATTGAACCATGTTTAAATTATAAGGTTATGCATGAAATGGTAAGTGTCCAAATGGAAATATGCTTATGTTCATGAAAAGGTAGTATGAATCAAAAGATGTATTTTCTTATGAAATGGTTTATCATGTGGTTGATTCAAAAAGAGTTATGTATAAATGCACTAACTTGTGTATTGATGATGATGTTTAGGCTTGTGTTAAGATTGTAGTTATGGTTGATGTTTATGCTTATGTCTTGTATTATGCAAATGAAATGGGTAAGAAAAGGTAATGAAACGGTAAGTTCATAATTGAGATGTAATATGATGATAAAAGGATTGATGAGTTGAATGACGTACTTGTATGTGAGAAATTTACTTATGCTATGGATGAATTTACCTATGTCATGAATAAATACACTAATTATTGGATTGATAATGTTATTTAAGTTTAAGCTAAGTAAACGAAATGGAAAGTAAGTAAATAGAATGATAAGTAATTAAATGAAGTGGTTCATAGTCTTATGAAAAGAATAATGATTGTGTAATATGTCTTATAAAACCTTATTATGTTAGGAATGAAAAATATATGTGATGTTGATAGACTTACTCATTTGTGAGTTGATGATTATGTAGTTGATAAATTTTGAGGCATTGGTATAGGTTTATATTTAACCTATAAAGTTCATTGTTGAAATGGAATGTTATTTTTAAAGTTTATATGAGCTTACTAAGCATTCATTGCTTACGTAATTATTTTCCTTTAATTTGCAGATTACCAGAAGCTCGATTGGTTTGGAAGCTCATCAGAGATCTATCACACTATCTAGCATTATATCGATAGTTTTTGATGTGCTGACCAAGGTTATAATGGCATGTATAGGTGGACTTGTGTTTGAATGTTGAATATTAGTTTGGCTTGTATATGTTATTTTGGTTAATGCACTTTTGGTATTTTTGTTGCCTTGATGGTATATGTTAATATGGCAAATTTTTAATGCATGTTTCAATGGCCAATTTGGTATGTGATGGCATAGTTGCAATGTGGTCAAGTTATGCCATGTTTTGAGATAGAAATGAGCTAGTTGAATATGAATGAGATATGGTCAATTATGTATATTTTTAGGTATGTTTGATTGATTGTGATTGAGGTGTCTTGTTAACATATTGGTTGGATGGATTATTGATCTAGTGAATTGATCATTTTATGCATGTTTTAGTAAGGTTTTGAAATATTGAAGTTGTGTACAAATTGTGTTTAGGTACAAGCTTGAAATGAATGATGAAAATGGCTTGATTTTAGCAAATTTCATGTCCACACGGCCTAAAACACGGGCGTGTGTCTAAGCCGTGTGTGACACACGGCCATGCGACACGGTAGTGTGTCCTCTGTTTTTAAAGGAATTCAAGTCAGGTTGTTACACGGCCTAGCACACGACTTGGCACACGAGCGTCTGAGGCTATTTTGAGTGATACATAGCCTAGCACATTGGCGTGTGGCTTGGCCGTGTGACCTAACTCAGAGAGTTACACGGGCACGGACACGAGATGAGACACAACCGTGTGTCCCTATTTCGATTATTGCAGGGGCTGGCCATATGACCGTGTGACCCCTACAGTTCAAAATTTCTAACTTTTTCCTAAAATTTTTGATTGATTTCAATTTAGTCCCGAATTGTTTCTAAACCATTTTTAAGGTCTCAAAGGCTCAATTAAGGGATGATATGCATGTATATGATTGACTTATGCTATGTTTATGTTGATGTATGAGACGTATGTTTAGGGGTGTTACAAATGTAGTAAGCTTAGTAGTCTAAATCAATAGGTCTTAATAATGGTTATAATGGGGCTAGGTTCAAGGTATGGAAAAAGGATTGACAATTTAAGTTTAGTAACTTTGAATTGAGCTTACCTTGGCCTTCAAAATTGTAACTGATCCACCAACTCTTCTTTTTCAACTCATGTGCTCATTGATACTTCTCTCTCTCTCTCTCTCTCTCTCTCTCTCTCTCTCTCTCTCTCTCTCTCTCTCTCTCTCTCTTCCACATAGGTACTTTTTTTAGCACATACCCTTATGTAATTAATCATTAAGTGCCTTGTAATGCACACCCAATATCCCTTTTTAAACTCCTCCAAACTTAATTTCCAAAAACTTCCAAAGTAAGCAAGGTTAAGATTTGGTGGTTCAAGAGGTTGAGAAAAACAATTTTTAGGAAGAGTTACTTAATTCATGGGTTTAAACAAAAAAAATAGGCCATAGAACTCAAATGGGTTTCCAAGGGATAACGATTAATAGGGTTAGCTTGAAAGGCTTAATCGATCCAATTAAATCATGCCTAAATCATTTTTATACCGCTATGCTTCCTAGGATTTCGCCTCAAGAAAATTACCAAACCAATTCTAAGGACTAAATCCTCATGCATGCTCAATTTTTCTAAAGAAGAAAAAAAATTATGGTAAATCTATACATGCTCATTAAAATCAACATTCATTTCATGATTTACTTAACATAAAAAATACTTGAAGTAAATAGAAGATCATACCTGAATCCGGACTAACATGCCATACAAAATTGATTGATGTTGAGCACCTTTTTTGCTTACTTGCCTCATGCAAGAGTCATCTTCCTCAAAAAAATTGAGGCACAATCCCCCCAAACTTAAGCAGAACAATGTCCTCATTGTTCAAAACATTCATCAGAGGAAAATAATAAGAGAAAAACCCAAAAAGTAAATTAAAACCAATATTGATTGCATCTGAAGTTTATTTGCTCATTAAAATTAACATTCATTTCATGATTTACTTAACATAAAAAATACTTGAAGTAAATAGAAGATCATACCTGAATCCGGACTAACATGCCATACAAAATTGATTGATGTTGAGCACCTTTTCTACTTACTTGCCTCATGCAAGAGTCATCTTCCTCAAAAAAATTGAGGCACAATCCCCCCAAACTTAAGCAGAGCAATGTCCTCATTGTTCAAAACATTCATCAGAGGAAAATAATAAGAGAAAAACCCAAAAATTAAATTAAAACCCATCTTGATTGCATCTGAAGTTTATTTGCGGAAACAAAAATAGAATAATAAATAAAATAAAAATAAAAAGTAAAAATAAAAATAACTAACTAAAAATGTCATTAAATAAAGAAAAACCCATTCATTCATTTGTTTACCCATCATTGTTTGTATATGTCTCTTCCTTCATGTTATCAACATCTTGCCTAGGTATGGTGGAATCCTCAAGACTGGTTTTGCAAGTCGAGTTCCATGGCTTAAATACAGAATCTAGAAACTCATAAAGAACACCAAAATATTTGAAAAGTTTCTAAAAAGCAGTCTAATTCGATTCATCTCAAATTTTAGCATACTTCCAGTATGCTTGTTGCTATTTATTCATATCCTATAAAAAATCCATAACATCTGCCTATGTTATCGAATTTATAGAAGGCTAAGTTTATATAAGAGTAGGTATGGGATCATCAGGAGGTTTGGTACTGCATGAATCATCTTTTGGTTCTGTTATCTCATCCTCATCAATCTGAATTATTTGTCTTTTTCGAGTGATGTCACCCATGCCCAAGAAACATCATAGGCAATAATCATACCTCTATTATAATGATGCTCAACAATTTCTTGCATTAGTATGTTCATTTAGCGACATAACAGAGTGATGAGTGTCGAGAAATAGCAATTACCTGCCTTTCCTGCTGCACACTCCAGAATTTCGTTAAGAATTATTCTTCCCACATTAATTGACTTTTCGATCAATATACAATATTGGAGAAATATCTGATTTATCGAAACAATTCAATTGAAAATCACAGGTTTAATACTTTTCTGAATGAAATAGAACCATACATTTGCCTCTCCAGTCAGAAATTCCTTTCGGCAATAACAAGTACCTTGTATTGAGATTGGTTATTTGGCACCAGAAATTGTGACTATTTTCAAAATATCTTGGATTGTTGCTTCATTGGAATTCCCTTCCATGGCCGAATAATCATCATCATCAACGTAGAGTAACTTGCATAAGGAATTGATCATTGTTGATGATAAAGACAACACCTTTCCACGCACATATAGTGCTGTCAACGTCGGCGAATTTTGATGGGCATAAAATTCTTTGACAATGTCTTCATGTGGAAAAGATCAAATATCACAAAATAATTTCCATCCTTGTTTCTTAATAGTTTCCCGAATGAGTGTCGGTACATTATATTCACTAGCAAGTTGAGAACCCTTATCCAGGAATATGGATTTTTTCTTGAATATTCTGATATATCTCGCCTTTATACTCGGGGTTCAAAACCAAGACTTGATCTCATCAACTTGAGTATCTGAATTTTTCCTCTTTCGAATCATCTTTGGCCTTGACAACAAATAATCGAGATAAAACCACTTTATTAGAAAAAATAATTCCCAATTACCTCAAAGATGGGCAAGGTACATCAACAAGGGATTATCGATAATTGAGGGGTTCAGTCATGGGTCGCCTGGGGGCTGCTAAGGGATGTTGCTGTTGTTGTTGGTGATAGCGTACAGGGAAGGGCTTGTTGCCATAGTGGTGTGCAAAGGAGCAGCAAGTCGCACAAGGCCTACTGCCATCGGGTCGCAAGGGGGCGCGGGTTAAGACCTACTGTGAGCATGGTGGGGCGCAATGGCTACTATTAGCAACTAACGGTGGCTCAAAGCATGGGTAGCATGGATGTGTGATGGTCATAGGGAGGGTGGCGGCAGCTAAAAAAAACAAAGAAGGAAAACAATAATAGATAAAAAGAATAATAGTAAATAATTAGCCCTAATTTACTTAGTTTAAAAATTGGCCTAATTCCTTTTTAATTAGGAGTTTATTATTATTTATTTACCAATTTATTTATTTACGAAATTATTTATTAACTACTAATTTTATTTACAACCTATAGAAAAATAAAAAAAAAAAATTTATATTAAAGATAACAATTTCCCGGTATAAAATTTTCATGGGTTGATTAAAGTGAGCGAGGTGTTTTTCCACTCAACTTCTTCGTTCCTATAATGTTTCAGCCATTGACCGTTACCCTTAAATTTACCTCCCTTATTGTCTTGTAGGTTGACGACTTCATACGAGAAAACTTGATTAATCGTAAAGGGTCTTGACCATCGAGATTTGAGTTTACCCCGAAAGAATTTCAACCTAGAATTGAATATAAGGACCTGTTGACCAACTTCAAACATATAGGGTCAGATGTGCTTTCCATGCCATCTCTTTAATCTTTCTTTGAAGATCTTGGTATTCTCGTAAGAGAATATTTCAGTTCTTCTAACTTGTTGAGCTATAACATCCATTTATCTCCAGTGTGCTTCAAATCTAGATTGAGCTGTTTAAGGGCCCAATAGGCTTTATGCTCGAGTTCCAATGGCAAATGGAAAGCTTTACCAAAACCTATTAGGGGACATCCCTAAAGGAGTCTGACATTCCGTTCGGTACAGAGCTTCATCAAGTCTTCTGGACCAATCTCTCTAGTTTGGACGTATTACTTTCTCAAGTATGGCCTTTATTTCTTTATTCGCAATTTCAAATTGGCTATTCGTCTAAGGATAGTAAGCTGTAGCTACTTTATGCTTCACATCATATTTATCCAGCAACCACTTTAGCCATTTATTCACAAAATGGGATCCTTCATCACTACTTATAGCTCTTGAAGTCCCAAATCTCGTGAATATATTTTTTTGTAGGAACCACATTACTACCTTAGCATCATTAGTCGGATATGCCTCAACCTTCACCCATTTGGATAAATAGTCAATGACTACCAAGATGTACCTGTTACCATAAGAAGGAAAAAGACCTAGGAAGTCAATACCCCAAACATTAAATAACTCTACCTTAAGGATGTTGGTCATTGGCATCTCATTCCTTCTGGATACATTTCCAACTCATTGGCATCGATCACAATCTTTCACATAGGTATATGTATCTTTAAACAGAGTTGGCCAAAAGAAACCAACTTGCAATACTTTAGCTACAATGTGTGATCTTCCAAAATGTCCCCCACTTGGGGATGAATGACAATGGTACAAAATATTGACTACTTCACTCTCAGCTACACACCTTCTGATCATTTAGTCTAAACATTGCTTAAACTAATAGGGTTCCTCCCAAAAATAATATCTCACATTATGAATAAATTTCCTCCTTTGTTGATATATCATTTCGGACGACATTAAACCACTGGCTAAAAAGTTAGCATAATAAAAAAACCAAGGAGTATTATGGACATGACTTACCTCAAAGATGTGCTCATCTGGAAAGTGCTCGTTAATAGGAATAGAGGAGTGGGTGTCTTCTTGTTGCTCCAATCTGGACAGGTGGTCTGCCACTTGGTTCTTTACTCTTTTCTATCATGAATCACCAGATCAAATTCTTGGAGTCACAAAACCCATCGAATCATTCTTGTTTTTGCATCTCCCTTTGAAAGCATATATTTAATGGTTGAGTGATTAGTATAAACTATCGCCTTAGTACCTACAATATATGAATGAAATTTGTCAAAGGTGAAAACAACAAGAAGTAATTCTTTTTCTGTTACCGTAGAGTTTAATTGTGCTCTCGTCAAGGTTTGACTTGTATAGTAGATGAGATGGAAAATTTTATTCCTTCATTGTCCCAATACAGCTCCTACAGCATAGTCGCTTGTGTCACACATCAGCTTAAGTGGAAAACTCCAATCTAGGATAACAATGATTGGTACTAAAATTAATCGTCTCTTCAAATCCTCAAAAGCTTTCAAGCATTGATCATTAAAGTTAAATATTGAGTCTTTCTCCAATAATTTGCAAAGTGGCTTGGAGATTTTGGAGAAATCCTTAATGAATCTCCGATAAAACCCAACATGTCCCAGAAAACTATTAATGCCCTTTACAGACACTAGTGATAACAAATGCCCCAAATTATTAATGCCCTTTACATATGTTTCCAACTCGTTGGCATCGATCATAATCTTTCACATAGGCATATGTATCTTTAAACAGAGTTTCTCGATAATTTCTATCTTTAGCTTATCAAGTTCTATTCCTCATCTCATGATTTTGTGTCCCAAAACGATGCCCTTTCTTACCATGAAATGTTATTTCTCCTTTTTGAGGACGAGGTTCGTCTCTTTGCATCGTTTGAGTACTTTGGCCAAATCATCTAAATAATAATCATAAGAGTGTCCAAACAAAAAAAAAGTTATCCATAAACACTTTCAAAAAATTTCAACCATACTAGTGAATATAACCATCATACACCGTTGAAAAGTCGTAGTTGCATTACACAAACCAAAAGGCATACGCCTAAAAGCAAACGTATCATATGGGTATGTGAAGGTTGTATTAGTTAATCTTCTAGGGCTAAAATGATCTGGTTATATCCCGAATATCTTCTTAGGAAACAACAGTAATTGTGCCCTTCAAGTCTATCTAACATTTGATCCAAAAAAGGACGAGAAATGGTCCTTTTGAGTTACCTTATTTAACTTTTAATATTCAATACAAATTCTCCAACCTGTAATCATCCTGGTTGGAATTAATCATCCTGGTTGGAATTAGCTCATTATTCTCATTCTTTAGAATTGTGACACCTCCCTTCTTTGGCACACATTGGACTAGACTCACCCAGGAGCTATCTAAGATAGGGTAAATGATTCCCACATCCAACCACTTGATTAATATGCTTCTTGACCGCTTCTTTCATAATTGGTTTATGCCTTCTCTGACCATCAATAATGCCTCCTTCACTATCTTCTAATATGATCTTATACATGCATAGGGATGGGTTTATACCTTGAATGTCAAGTATTATCCAATTAATTGCCTTCTTGAATTTCTTCAAGAAATTAATCAATTTTTCTTCCTGACTCTCAGTTAATTCAACTAAAATTATCACAGGTGGTTTTTTAGTTGAAGCTTTCAATTGTGTATGCTCACGAGGTTCCAAATTCAATTATTCAAAATGAGATTGTGAAGTGAATCCCTTCAATTTGGCTTCCAATTTAGCCATATTTCTTTCATCTTCATCGTCACTTAGCATACCTGGTGCTAAAAGTTGTTCCAACGAATCATTTATAGGAACTGACAATTATGCCTCATCCATAGTAGAACATTCTTCTCCTACATCAGGGAATTTCATAGCTTTGAAAACATTAAAGGTTACCTAATTGTGTTGGAATTGTATGGTAAGTTCTCCCTTCTAAACATCGATCAATATTCTTTTAATTGCTAGGACAGGTCTTCCCAATATGATAAAGACTTCTTTATCTGCTTCAAAATCTAAAATAAGAAAACCATCATGAAAATTAAATTTATCAAAACATACCAGAATGTCTTCAATCTTTCCTTCAGGACGTGCTATCAATCAATCTGCTAATTGAACTGTCACTGTTGTTGGTCTGATTTCACCATTTTCCAATTATCTAAACAAAGACATGGGCATCAAATTTATGCTTGCTTCTAGATCACAAAATCCATACCACAATATGAATAACCAATGTTGCACGGTATGGTAAAGCTATCATGATATTTCATTTTTGGTGGCAACTTGTTTTGTAGGAGTGCACTATATTCCTTTGTTAGGGCCACTATTTCAAACTCTCCCAATTTGGCATCTTAACTTGTACCTCTTATTGTTTCTTCTGGAATCTTTACGGGTAAAGAGGTGGTCGAGCTTTAACTTTAACTAGGAAACTTTTTGGAGGTAGTACTAGTTCTGCATTCACCGTGGGTGTTTATTCTTCAGGACTACTGGAAACACGAAAATTTACACATTTTTACATACCCTTTTTAACTTAAAATCATACAGTTTCGATAAAATTCTTGTCAAAAAAATGATTAATTTTTACAAAATTATTAAAGTGCACTTAAAATAGGAACACGTTGAATTTTAGTTAATTTTATAATTAATTTTTGATGAATTTTGGTTATTTTCGACAGATTTGCACAAAGGGCGAAAAATAGCTCGGTAGACACTCTAGAAGTGCAAAACCTAGAAGCAATTTGAAGTATCTAGGTGAACTAAATTTCGGCCTAAGACGGTCCAAAATTATATGTATTAATTCATAATATAATTAATTTTAATTTATATCCAATTTAATTTGGGTTAATAAATTATTATTAATTAATTATGAAAAGTGGTCCAGTTGAACTGAACCAAGTGAACTGAACTGACCAAGAAATGGACAGCCCAAAATCCGTCCCAAGAGCTAACCAAAATCAGCTTATTAGCTGATTATTTAAGCTTGGAAAGAGGCCCTTGAAGACTTGTTCAAGTTGCATTCAAACCCCTCCACAATTGGTGGCTTTATAGATTTGCCCTAAGCCTAAATTAACAAAGTTGAAACTATCAACCTTGCCACATGTGTGGTCGGCCAAGGGAGGGCTCTTTGGCTGATAATTTTAGCTATTTTTAGCAGCCCTCCTCAGCTAGAAAAACCCCCTTAGGCTGGTCATTTTAGAAACACACCTCAAGCATTCACATCTTTCCTCTCTTCTCTCCACTTTCTCTCTTCTTTTCAATTTCAAAATTCTCTTGCTCTCTTGCTGATTTCTCCTTTTGGGAAAGGGGCATTCATTAGCTATTTGGATCAGCAATTAAGTGTTCATAGAAGCCTTGGTCGATGAGGACAACGAAGAAGGAAGAACGAAGCAACTAGTCAAGCCACAGAAAAACACCAGATTTGATTCTTGTTCCCTATCCCTTTAATTTTTTTTGTTGTTATGCTGAACATATCTACGAATATTTATGTTGTTGGAATGGTTAATTTAATCAATTTAGCTTGAATTTAATTCGTGTTAGGTTGATTGCATTTCCTTTGTTAAAATTATTGAAATTGTGTTTATGTTGTTATAGGCGTCGGTAAGATGCTTGATTAAGTAAAATCATGACTAAGTTATTCTTGCATTACAATTGTTAGGAAAATGATGAATTAATTATTTAAATGGATTGAAATTGTAATTAATGGACACAGTACTTAATCAGTGCATGTTTAATCATCTAAGGTAGTTGAGGGTTAGATTAGCAATGGTATCTGACGATACATTTGCCTTGCATAACTTTCAAGATTATTGTGATTAAACTGTTTCAAGGTAAGGATACTTTGTTACCTCACATAGTCTTTTATATACTTATTAAATCGAGTTAATTGTTTGAATTGACATAGGGATATGTACAGGAGATTATTTCAATTTAATAAGTATGTATGTGCAATAACATATTTGCCTATTAAGATTTGTTTAATTGGTTGAATTGGCACAGGGATATAGTCAATAGATAAATGGATTTTGGTAGGTGAGTATGTTTATAAGTTAGCAAATTACTGAGTTACCGTGAACTTATTCGTAACAATATAAACATGAGTTTAATAATTCTAAGTTAAGAAATGTAATTAATCTAACACAATTATGTCATCTTGATTAAAATCGTATTTTGAAATCGTGCATTTGAGATTTATTTATTTACTTTACTTATTTTAAAATCTTAGTTTTTAATCACCTTCTTCAAACAAAGTACTTTTCTTCACCAAAGTGTTTTAAATTGCATTCATAAATAATTCTTTTCACAGTCCTTGTGGGTACGATAACTCGACATTTACTTGTCACTTTATTACTTGTTGCGATTGTAAACACTTGCACATTTCCGTCGTTCCAACTACTCTGCTACAATTGTGCCTCAGTAGGGGTTACAAGAGTAGGATTCTACATTATGGGAGTTTCAACTCTGGTTGAACTTCCTTCTGATTGTGGACAACAACAAGCTCACATTTGGTTTCAACAAATTTTGGTTCCAACACCTTTCACACTTGCACATTGCTCTTTGCCTGTACTTCTTGGATTCTCTTTATCATTTCACAAAACACCCTGAGGTTTTTTTCTTAGCTAATTGGCTAGCTGTCCCATCTAGTTCTCCGGATTTTTTAGAGTTGCATCGTTCTTAGCAATATATGCTTTTAGTAAATTCTCCAAACCACTTGAAGACTCACAAGCTAAGATTTCTGTATTTATTGAGAGAAACCTGGCAAATCATTTGAACGTGAAGGCATATAGGAATTAACTGGACCAGTTGATTACTCAAAGAGAAATTAAGATTATTTTGCCATGAAAGGTTGTAATGATTTGATTGCAGACCTAGACCATTCCTATTTTGATGTTGGTTTCCCACATAGTGGATATATTGTGGGTTTGATGGAAACTCTTCAACTGTATGGAAATCTCTACTATATACACACACGATGTTCTCAAACTGACTTGGTTTTTGACCTGTCATGTAGTGTTGCAACCATTAACAGTAATATTTTTAAGCATAGAAGTCATAGTAGATACCTAAGTTGCTAAAGACATAATAGCGTGAGCTTCATGAACTCTTTCCACTCTTCTTCCTCTGGTTGCTCGATTGGTCGACCATTGATAGTTGCTACTTGAAATTCTTTCAAGAATCTGATATGCTTCATTGTATGTCTTCGAAAGAAGAACTCCATTAGCTGAAGCTTCTACCACTATTCTTGTGTGAGAGTTGAGACCAATGTAAAAGGTCTCTAATTGGATCCAATAAGGGATACCATGACGAGGGAATTTTCATAACAATTCCTTAAACCGTTCCCATGCCTCATACAATAACTCATCAGAAAATGTTCCACCAATTCTTGCCATGTGGAAACAAAATCGAGCGATAAGTAATTCAACCATGCTTATGCTAGATATCGTAACGAATATGGGAATAGCTTCAATCTTTAAGCGTCTTCAGATACTCCAGTTAACTTGAAAGAATGACTTAGTTCTATAAATAAGCATAGGTGCAAATGTGGATCTTCAGCAAGCATCCAACTGAATTGTCCCATTATTTGCAACATCTGGAACATCACCGGCTTTAATTCAAATTAAAGGGCTTGAATTTTGGGTCTTACAATCCCTGGATTAAGTTCACTTAATAAGGGCACAACATACAACCGAATAGCTCGATCTCAATCATCAACAACAAGGATTGAATTTCAAGTATTATTGGTTGCGTCTTCTCTTAGATTGTGGTTCATTTCTTTGAGTTTTCTTTGAGCTGGTCGTTCCTTACTTCTTTGTCTAAAAGTGCGTTCAATTTTAAGGTCAATTTGAAATAGATCGATAACTTAGTTTATGTTCATAAACCCTAAAAAGAAACAAAAATAATAAATTTAAATTAACAAAAGAAAAAACAAACCACACTGGAAAACAATTATCTTCATAAGTAATGACAAAATACAGTCCCCGACAACAACGAAAAAACTTGTATCGGAGTTACGTGCAACTGTACATGACCTTTACAAGTAATAATTAGTAAGGTAGAGAATTATCATCTCCACAGGGACTGAATGTGTAAATTATTGGAAAGTCAACTATAAAACAATTTGGAAGAAAAGCAAGTAAAAGAATAAAGTTGTTGAGAGACAAAATTATAATATGTATGTAATCAAATTTCAAATACCCAAAAACTAAAACAACACATATTGAGGAAAAATAATCATAATAGAAATATTAAACACAAGATTTAATAAACATAACATGAATAGGCTAGAACAAGTATTTTACTTGACAAAAGTTTATTGGAAATTATAGAACGAATATGAAAATTTATTCAACCCACTTTTAATTAAAGCATAGGCTTCTCTCGAAGTCCTATTATGTCCCTAAGTTATTTTGCATATGTCTTTGTGAAAACTATCTAGAAACCACCCTCTGGGACATTTTATACAGCTTATGCATACAACAATCGTCTTTTGATATCGACATGATATGCACCATTTAGGTATTTTTTTCTATTAAGTATTACCTCTTCTCAGATTAAACTATTAATTCATTAACCTAAAAATGTTGGCCTTACATTTACATGTTTTACCATGAATTTAACCTAAATGAATGAAACAATCATTTGCACAAAATATTCATAATACAAAAACCAACCAACTCAAATCATAATTCATACTCATTCTGAATAAAAAAAATTAAGGCATGCATTATTAAATTGAAAACATAAAGATGAGATGCAAACATGTCTTTGAACATAAAAAGCAACAATTAATAATAAATAGAAAGGGGAAAAGAATAGTCGAGGGGGATTATTGATCTGCCACGAATCACACTATTACTTACATCCCTTTTTACACATAATTGTAGCTTGTTTAGTAGTAAATCAAATCAACTTAGTGTATATATATATGTTTTCAGGCTTGAAGTAGTGATTTATGCTTTTTAATAGTTTTTATTACATATTAGATATCTAAGTAAGGTTTAATGGTATTGCAGGACAAATTGGGAGCTAAAGTTGCATATTCGGGCAGAAACCACTGCCTATGTCACAACACCAAAAACAGAAGCAAAAACAAGTCTTGGAGTGAAGCTGCCTACTGTGTTGTGACACGCCCCTGCTGTGTCATGACACCGACCTATGTTGCAACATCGTAGGCTTATGTTGCAACACGACTTCTGCGCGACCCAAAAATCCTTGCACGTGACAGCTACATTTTTTAGGTAAATTAGGACTATTTTTGCTAGTCGAACTCTAAGTACTTCAAGAATAGTTTAGGCACTTTAATATTTCGAGTTTACCCTATATAAAGGCCATTGTAACCAGATTAAACACATAATTTTAGAGAGACAGAAATAATTATTAGGTTTTTATTTTGTTCTTAGTTTTTGCTTCGTTTACGTTATGTTCTTATAATTGAAAAATCCTATTCCGAAGTGAGACTTTTCCAAGAGAAGATTGGTCTGAAGCCAAGCTTTCATCGATAAATCCATGAGCATCTCTTTCCTTTATTCTATTATTTATATTTCTTTCTTTAACATTGTTTATTGAATGTTTGTATAAATATTAGAATTAATTTATACTTTATACATATTTCGCATGTTTTAACTATATTAACCTAATTAATCGATTGAAAGGAAGATTTTAATTTGGATTGATTTGATCTGGTTGAGTGTAATTAAACCCTAGGATTAACATCCCTAGGAAGTCATTTAGGTAAGAATTAACCCGAAATCGATATTGCCTACCAGAAATCACTTAGTAGATCAATTGTTAGGGAAGGAAGAACTTGAACCCAATGATTGACAACCGTAGGATGTCATATAGGTGGGAATTAACCCGAATTCGGTATTGCCTATCCGTGAAAACCTTACCCTGCCCCGGTCTGAACTGTGTCATCAAGAGATGAATAGTTCTTGTCGACTAGTGAGGTTAGTAGAAGGCTAAGAAGCTCTACTAAGATAATTAGTAGCCAATTATTTAGAACCCTACATCAATAATTAATAACGTAAAACAATTGGATCTAGGCTAAAGGAACTCACATAGTCAAAAAAAGGGATAAGAGAAACTGATACATGAACTTAGGAGTAGATTTAGGTTTAGTTCAATTCAATTATTTTATTTTTACTATTATTATTATCTTGTTTGTAGATTAAAACTACTAATTTGTTAATCAAGTAGACTATTAGTTATTTTTGGTAATTCGATTAATAGCAATTTTCCCTAAACTACAATCCCTAGGGTACGATCCTCAGAATACTTACTAAGTGTGTTGTTGTAAACAAACTATATTACAACCAGACCCATATGCTTGTGGACACTGCCTCAATTCCACATCTCTTGTAGAAGTATTCACACTCTCGACATTGGCTTAATAGCAGTTATTCATGACTGTTGCACAATAGGAAGTGAAAATAGTTAGACTGCAGGGGGTTATCTACGACTGCTCCTTACGGCTTCCTATGGTGGCTCTCCTCCTCTTCTTTATGTTAAATCATCTATATGGTATCAAGTCATTCTTTCTGGCTACTGTCACTCTTGACAAGTGTTTTGCCTTATTTTATGACAAGCAAATGTTTAGCAAGCATTAGGAAATAAAGAATACCTAAATGCTTTTTCTCTAAAAACTAGTGTGTCTTTATGATAAAATGAAGGCCTCCTTTTATAGCTATTGACCCCCAATGTCCCTTGCTATTTTTAGTAGGGAAATCCCTAGTTTTCTCCCCAAAGTGTGTCGTCCCTTGATGTGTGGATGAATAGGTGGTGGCATGCTATTTCTATAATGGAAGTTGCTTGATTTCCTCCCTTGTGTGGCCAACCCCTACTTGGTGGAAATGTAGGTGTTTTGATAGCTATTTTAGCAGTAGTATAGATAGTTTGAGGATTGATTCAAGGGGAAAGGTTGTTGATTTTTATTTAAGGGAGAATTGAATTAAATTTGCTATTTTTGGGAGTTGAATGGCTGACCTTTGAGTGGTAGTAAGGAAGTGTGGTCGATTGTGGACTGCTATATTTAGTAGTGGTTGTTTCCAACCTCAATCCATAAAACATGGGTACATGGGATTATAGGTGAACAGTTTTGGGCCTCATGTAATTGGGTTTGGAATGAAGTTTGCTTGAAAGCCCAACGCGATTGGTTCTAAATCCTTCAAGTTGTAGTTGTCTAAGCCCAAAAACAACCAAAATTCTGTCATATTTTCCCTTAGCCCAAATATTCCCCAAATATAATAAAAGAACATGCATTTAGCATAAATTTTTCTTAATTAACACATTCCAATGAAAATTATAAAATAACACAAAATTAAGTGTAAAACCACAGAAAGTGTTATTTATTTACTCAGAATTTGCATAAATTATACATAAAATAATGCTGAAAATATCTATATATTTTACAGTTTACACAAAGAAAATTTTATTTTTTTTTCATATTTCATTTTGTTTTTATAGATTTTTAATAGTTTTTAAATTTTTATTTTGTGTGTTTTGTTTGTGCTTGAGCTTGTAGAAATACAAGTGTTTGGTTAGCAGCACGTTCATAAGATTTTGTGAATAAACTGATGTTTTAGTTTGATAATAATTTATTCTAAATTATCTAATTTTTAGACTACTTAATTCAATTTATTACATTATGAATAGATTTAAGATGTTAAATATACCAAAAGAAAAATAGATCTATAAATAATATGCATGTTAATCGAATTATACGTTATAGAAATTGTTAGACTTGGTTGATTTAATCCATGTATCAAATTACCTGGGGATAACCTAAGAAATTGTTTGGTAAACATTTTTTGACCCAAAAAGCTAACCCGTAAATATTTTCTCTAGTACTTATTTTGAGCCTGAATCCATTTTCTTGATGATCCATTAATGAAACCCTAAGCCTAAATAATATTTTATTTAATTCTTTATTTCTTGGTCCTTGCACGGAGTTAGATGTCTGACCATTGATATTGAGGGATTAGGTAGGTACATCTCAACGGTTTCGTAAAAAGAAAAAAATGATTGAACTAAGGAATTTTATGGTATAGTGAGTATAAGATTTCTTGAGCTTGTGGAAAAATAAGACAAAATGTCAATCAAGAAAATCTCGATGAAAAATAAGAAACAAAGTGAGTAGGAAAAATATGCAGACTCACATCTGTTCGAAAAAGAGAAATATATATATACAAGCTCGGATGAGTGTAGTCATGAATACTATACTATACCTTAGTAAATGGAGAAATAAAGAAGGTGATAGAAGTGGATATAAGGTGGTGAGCTACATATATACTCAGGGGAGTATCAGGGACAACATAATATACCAAACTACTTTCATGCTTAACCGTTTTGTCGAGCCTGTTTGTAACATCTTAAACTCAGCCTAGACGTTATGGCCGAATTTTGAAGATTACATTGGCCATTGGAATGGCACGAAAAATGTTCCTATTTTAAATCACTCTTTAAAACCGTTTTCCTTTTTAATTAAGAACAATGAACTCCTATTTTCTTTGTTTCAAGAAAATACCATATTAATTTTAAAATCATCAAGCGTCTTTAGAGTTTCGTTTGTAAAAATTAATTATTTCGTAAAACTAGGTTATATTTTGTTAAAAACAAACTTCATAATATTGAAGTGGAAAAATTGTACTAAGATCATATTTTTGTTAAAATCAGTTTTTCATGGAAATTCGATAAAACATCAGTGGACAGTTTAAAACCTCAAGTCATCCAATAGTAAAATAAAAATCCCAGAATGTAAAGTCCCATGCTAAAATCCATAAGAAAATTATTATAGACCAAACAATAACCATATAATAAAGTTTAAGGTATTTAAGAATAAAAACATCCGAGAACTCTTCCAACAGTCGCGTCCAAGTCCTAACCTTGTGGATTATTTGAAATCAAATCAAAACTAAGAGGTAACCTAATAAGCTCAATGTGAGCATTAAAATATATAACAAACAGTAATTGAAAACAAATATTATAACATATAGTAGAAAATATATATAAGCGGTCCAATGTCATAGATCTCAATATGGATGATATTATCAATGCAGAGTTTTTTAGAAAAGTTCCTACCAAACACCGCTACAGACCATTAAAGAGTTCCTCAGAACTCATCCATACAATAAGACATCAAAATTGTGGACAAGTTACCAAATACGCAGATAAACTGCCAGAATTGCAGACAAGCTGCCAGAAATGTGGACATGCCACTAAAGTTGCAGATAAATTGTAAGAATTATGTGGTTAAACCACCAGAATTGCATATAAATTGTCAAATATTCCTCCTTACATAAACGTCCCAACCCAATGCAAGATGACATATTTTCATTAAATCATAGCATAACAATATGCAAGATCAGAGCATGCAAACAATGGCAGAAACAATAGGCATGAATTAAATATGTGATAAAAAATAGAACAGTGGCATGATATCTTATGCAATCTGTAAACGAGTACATTAAGTGTATTTAATAATGCTTTTAAAACTATTAGTATCAAAATTCACATTTTTATTACGTGACCAAATTTTAATTATAGTGTATACAAATCATCATATAATCAGTTTCATTAACAGATTTGGGACATGCATTAGTAACACATAATATATGACCATCACCGAATCATGAAACAATAGACATACATACTCGGCACCATAGATTTATCATATCATAAACGCTTACTTGATCTCATCTTTTTTTAAGGATTTATCAATCACAAAAATAGTCTGAGTGTTAAAAAAATTAGTATAATTTATTATCATATAAACTTTTATATCAAACAAACACAACATCGTTTGGACAGAATTCACACCTGAAAGTAAGCCTTGTCACTAGATCTACACTCCACACTCTAGCGACAATGAACCTAGATAGATTTTGATTGATTGGACCAAATAATGACGATACGACACCAATGGAACTTTCATTAGTTTTGGCCATGAACCAAAATATTGTCTGTTAGGAAATCAGATAAGGAACTCACCTATTAAATTTTTGAAAGAAAAATCCAAATGACCCGGGTTAGGTCACTAAATCGGTTGGGCTGGAAAGATCGGCGATTCACTGAAAGTTTTGGTTCAATAGAGGAGTAGTGGCTAAGGATAAATTAACGTCAAAATAAAATAAAATGAATGAGTATAAGACTTTATTAGGAAATTAAGAAAAGTAAGAGAAGAGACATAAAATTCGATTATGACTAGAAAATTGAAGAAAGGATAAAAAAAGAGCAAAATGGTGGGCGATGGTGGTGGTGGTGTGACGGCGCGATGACGGCGATGATGGAGGAGGTTCGACGATGGTGCAATGGTGGCAAAAAGCGCGTAGGAGTGGAGGGATGGTTGTATGATGGTGGTTAAAGGTGGAGGAGTGCTAGCCAAGATCAATAGTTTGTGGCAGTTCAATGAGGTGTAAGAGGAGGAGGGGAAAAAAGAGGGGGAAAAAAACAAACAAAGGATGAAACAAAAATGGTTTTGTTTCTCTTGTTGCATAGGACGTCTAAATGGGTCAAAAGGAAGGAAATTTGGAAGAGAGTAAAATGGGGAAAAAAAGGAAAAAAGAGGGGACATAGGGAGTGAAATGGGGGCTAAGGAAGGGAGAGAAAACTAAGGGATGAGAAAATCTCTCCTGTAAGGAAACTAGGAGGGATGACAATAGAAGGTTTGACCAAAAATTAAAGTGCAAAAATTTTAAAAAAAATAAGAGGAGAGGAGAATCGAACTTAGGTCACTTGGGGACTTCAGCTTATTCTTAACCACTAGGCTAGAGTTCTCACTTGTTCAAAAATTAACAGTAACTAAATTTAGATGGGATGTGAAAACTCTACCCTCCTTTAAAATAAATTCCATCCTTGAAATTTACCTAATCAAAACAGATGGGGAGATTGTTTAGAAATCAAGTCCTCTGGCTCCGAAGTAGCTTCCTTAGTTCTATGATTTCACCATAACACTTTTACCAATTGAATCTACTTTTTCCTTAACCCCTTAACCTCATGATCCAAGATTTGGATTGGCTCCTCTTCAAAAGATAAATCTTGTCTCACCTCAATCCTTTTAATCGAAACCAGATGGGATGGGTCACATGGAACACATTATGGATAATGTCTAGCTCTGGAGGTAACTCCAACTTATAAGCCATTGGTATAATACTCTCAAGGATCCTATAAGGCCCAATAAACCTTTGACTCAGCTAGCCCTTCAGACCAAATCTCAGAACCTTTTTCCACGGTGATACCTTAAGAAATACTTGATCCCCAAGACTAATTTTATATATTTCCTCTGTAAATCTGCATAGGATTTTTTTTACCAGATGCCGCTCTCAGTATGTCTTGAATCAACTTCAGAATGCCCTCAATCTCTTGGACTAAATACAAACCCACCACTTTCTTTTCACCAACTCAGTCCAACACAAAGGTGTTTGGCACCTTTGACCATACAGTGCCTCGTACGGTTCCATCTGAATTCTCGACTAAAAGCTGTTGTTATATGAAAATTCTACTAGCAAAAAATGCTACTCTCAACTACCTTATAAATTGATTACACAACCCTTAAACATGTCTTTAAGAATCTGGATAACCCGCTCAGACTGCCCATCACACTGCGGATGAAAAGCCATGTTAAAGTTCTGTCGAGTACCAAGAGCTTTATTTAACTTTCTCCAAAACCGTGATGTAAAATGAGGATCCTTGTAACAGCCCACCCGACGAAGATTATATCAAGTTACTATTTGGCATGTAAGTCAGTTAAGTCAAGGGTAGAAAGTTAGTAAGTTAGTGAAGTATTTGTTTTTTTCTTGGTTAGCGTTTTTTGTGGGATTTACCATTTGGAAAACTCCAGGATTTGGTGAACTCTAGGGTTTGGCAGACTCTTCTGTTAAGCTATCTGCCAACTCCATATGTTTTGAGCAAACTCATTAGTTCACAGCTCAATAGATTTGTTTTCTTGTTTAGTATATATTATGGTTGCTCAGTTAGTATTGTTGGGGTTTAGTTGAGACCTAGTTAGAACTGAACTAGGGTACTGTAGATTATTAGATTCTTAATTATTTTCTTCTAAAAATTCTAGAGCAATCATGGAATCCTCTGACTTTCCACTTAGTTCTATTCTTGGATGTCTTTGCTATATAAGGATATCTAGCTAGCAAGCTTTTAGTTTTTTTTCTTTTGTTTCTTCTTCTTCCTTGTATTTTTCACTAAACCTTTAGAAATTTCTAAGTTGGGATTGTTAACGAGGAGTTTCCAGTATCTAGCTAACATTATTATTAGTACTATTCTACTAGTAATTTCTGGTAAACCTTTAGGTTGTTACCAAAGGAATTTCTATCTTTAAAGTAACACATTCATAGGTTTTAGAACTGTTCATGAGGAAGGAACTTCTTGATTTTGGGTTGCATGCAACCGATTCATGCATGCATGTTAAATTTTAGTAGTTTGATGATCCGATAGATATATTTGTCTCTCTTTTTAGCTCGAGGAGCTAACAAAGGTCCAAGCAACAAGGGCAAAAGACCTGCGTGAGTAGATTATTGTATTAGACTTCTTAGTGGGTTACTTCTTACTTTCTTGTGTTACAAAATCCTTTTCAAGTATAAATTATATAAGGTAAGCGTTCCTTCTCAATGGTGTAGTCTGTGGTATCTGGTTATGGTGGTATTAAACCAAAGTTGTTAGTGTGAGTATGGTCAGTTCATGTTTCGAGATAAAATACCCTCCTTTCCACGCGAGCCAGTATCATCTATAGGTGAAATGTGATATGTGATAAAAGGAAAAGCAATCATGTTTTTGATGCCTTCAGTAAGGTAGCTATATTGCAAATCGGACTGGCAAATCACAAGAAAACATGTTCAGCTAAACATATATGATATGAGAAGTTAAAGGGTGGAGTATATACATATGTATATGATTGATTGATATGATTCTAACTCTAAATTCTAGGTCTGAAACTAGCATAAGTCATGTGTAAAACGTGCACATTGTGTGAAGTTATGGTTAAACGGACGAATAGTGTATGCCCATGAGTCGTGCTAAGCGGATAGATCGAGTCTGTCTAAGAACCGTGAACGTTATTGGGCGTATTATGATTAGTAGTTTGAACCTTTCTAAAAGGTTTTATGGATATTAATGCTAGTCTACCGGTGGTATTCATGTATATTGTTTGTGTTTTCTTTATTTATGGAACTCGCTAAGTTTGTTTGAACTTAGTTTGTTATCTTTTCCATTTCAGGTGTGTTGATAGAAGAAAGATATTCTGTAGAAAGGGACTACACCAGAGTTACTGTTGATAGTGATCCACTTGCCTATTTCTATATCATGCATGATCATTTGGAAGGGTGGCATGTAGTTCTATTTTGTAAGCAAGTTTTGTAATAATTTACAACTTTTTCCAAAACATTGTTTTATGATAAATTTTACAAAATCTCGAAGTATATGTTTGATCCAGTGAATTATGGTTTATGAGATTATCTTTCAGGCTTATACACCAAATTGTTTTGAATGTTGTTGAACTTCTAGTGATGCAATTGAAATTTTTGTATTAGAAAAAATCATTTTGTGTTTAATATAAACCTGATAACTGTCATAAGGCTTCCGCCAAATGTTTGTCTAAATATGTTTTACTTGGACTATTATTGATTTGATTGTTTTGTTATTCTTACATTGGAGTTTACGCCATATTTGGGGTATACGTCGAGACCTCAAAGTTGTTAAAATTTCAAGTGTCTTTTTCAATTCATATGGTTTTAAGTTGTGACATGCCATACTCGAATTCGATGATCGGGTCAGGTGTGGGTGGTACATGTTTTGGTATCATAGCCAAAGTTGAGCAGATTTTTGGAAAATCGAAGGTTAAGTCATGCCTTGTTATGCATGATACATTTCTCGCTTAGTCCCTATAATTTGAGCTAATTTTGGTTTTATTATAGCTATTAAAGAATATGTCTGAAGGTTTGAGAGAGGCAATGAGTGAAGAGATTGAAAGCCATGTACCTCAGGCACAAGGGTAGACTCTTACAGCTGATCTGGGCATAGTTAGAAATGCTTTTCACAATGTCTTTTTAAGTTGATAAGTCAACTGTTTGACCAGTTCATGGGGATAGCCCAAGCTCCCCAACCTCAGCCTGAAACAGTACTACCAGCACCTCCAATACCAGCTGCAACCCAATCCAAGTGTGATCTTGTGAGAGAGATACAAAAAAGAGGCACTAAGAATTTTTGAGGGCATAAGGGTGATGATCCCACTGTAGCAAAGGAATGGTTATCATGCGTTTGTAGAGTAATTAAGGAATTAAAAAGCACGCTGGTGGAGAACCTCTGCAGTCTCCTTGCTAGAGGGGGAGGCGTATCAATGGTGGGAAACATTGTCAAGTGTGACCTTTGAGGAACTGATAGACTGGGAATTCTTTCTAGAGAAATTTAGAGAAAGGTATGTGAACCGCATGTATGTTGAACAAATGAAGAAAGAGTTTTTGTACATCAAGCAAGGATGAATGTCAGTGATGGAATACGAACGAGAGTTCATTAGACTTATTCGCTATGTAAATGATATGTTTCAGACTGAGAAATCCTTATGTGTGAAATTCAAATGGGGTTTAAAGGATGAAATTCATGCCTTGGTGGCAGCATCTAAATGTCAGATTTTAGTAGCCATGGCAGCTAAGGCCCATAAAATGGATATGATAATTCAAGAAAAAAATAGAGCACATGATAGGGAAAGATTGAAACATTGATTTTCTAATCCACCACCCTTTTCAAACTTCAAAAAGCTGAAAGATAAAAGCTTATCGGTTTTAAGGAGGGATTTGCAACCCGTGAGTTTGAAACGTGATGGAGGTGATCGACAAGCTATCTTGATGGCGAGTACATGTGGATCCAAGATGATGAGGAATTCTATTTGCGAGCACTATGGGAGAAATCGCATAGGATAATGCTAGAAGCATACTGGAGCTTGTTTTGGAGGAGGGTCTCTAGACCATCAACTTAGAAATTGTCCCTCCCAAGTTGAAGTAAATTTAGAACAATCTATGCAAGGGCCCAAAAGTATTCAGCAAGAATCGAGATTAGGAGTGGCAACAAAATCAAGATCAGTTCAGGGGGATTCGAGAAAGTGCTATACAAAGCCCATCTCTATAGTGTCCACCAAAGCGTATGTGATGAAGTCCAAATAAGATGCTGACTTACCAGAGGTTATAACGAGTAAATTTTCTTTTCTTGGAAACAAATTTCATGCATTAAATGATTTGGGGGCAACCCATTCGTACATCTCCACTAAATTCGTAGAAGGTAAGATTCTTGAAGTTGTTTTTGAGACAAATGTATTAGTCACCAACCCCATTGGTCAAAGTACGATAGTTAATAGAGTGATTAAGAACTATCCGTTGGTTTTAGGCGAGCACACCTTTTTGGATTAAATTAGTGGACCAAACATAACGTAGTAGTTGACTATTGAGCTAGAGGTGTACGTCTATTAATTGAAAAAGGCAAAGAAGTGTCGTTACCTACCGTACAAACCAATTTGGTGAGTAGAATACTTTCTGTAGTATCCACCAAAAAGTTAATGGTTAAAGGCACAAATGCCTACTTGGTATATATTATGGATTGGTCTAAGTCAAGAATGAATATTAACCAAGTTCCGATTGTAAAAGAGTTTTATGATGTATTTCTTGGAGAACTTCTAGGTATGTCGCCAAGCAGAGAATAAATATTAGCTAAGTTCCCATATCTTGTGCCTCCTATAGAATGAAACCATTTGAATTGAAGAAATTAAAGACACAACTATAGAAACTTTTAGATAAGGGATTTATTTGACCAAGTGTTTCACCTTGGGGTGAACCTATCTTATTTGTAAAGAAAGATAAGACTCTCCACCTATGCCTTGATTACCGCCAAATAAATAAAGTGACTGTGAAGAATAAGTATCCATTACCTCAAATAGAAGATTTTTTTGACCAGTTAAGTGGAGCTAGAATATTTTCCAAAATGTTTATATGCATTTTAACTACTATCAGGTGAAGATCAGAGGTGATGATGTTTCAAAAACTGCATTTCGTTCATGGTATGGGCATTATGAGTTTTTGGTGATGCCGTTTGGATTAACAAATGCGGTAGCAGTATTTATGGAATTAATGAACATGGGTTTTCAACCCTACTTAGATTAGTTTGTAGTAATATTTATCGATGATATTTTAGTATACTCTAAAAGTGTGGCTGATCATGAGGAACACCAAAGGCTTGTGCTAAAAACTTTGCACGAGAATAAGTTGTACGCTAAATTCAGCAAATGTGAATTTTGGCTGAGAGAAGTTCATTTTCTTGGTCATGTTAATTCTACTGAAGGTATCAAGGTAGACCCTTATAAAGTGAAAGTCATGCTTGATTGGAATCATCCAAAAAATGTCACTAAGGTACGTAGCTTATTGGGTTTTGGAGGTTACTACAGGAGGTTACTAAACCAGTTTGCCAGGTTAGAAACACCTCCCACACATTTCTTAAGGAAGAAGAAATAGTTTGAATGGACAGAGGTGTGTCAGAAGAGTTTTGATAATCGATGGAGATAGTCATTTAAAAGTGCAATCTTGAAATCCATTTGAGAGAATTATTTTTGAAAAATAATTAAGTTTAACATCCATTAAGAGTATTGATAATATTTTTTTAGAGAATCATTTGACATTCATTAAGAGTCTTCAAGATAGTCGTTCAAAAACGCTATCTTGACATCTATTTCTCAATCTTGTACTTGAGAGTCGTTGTAATGGATAGTAATATGCTGATTGACTTGAGCATGGCAACCGGAGAGAAAGCTTCTTCGTAATCGATGCCTACTTTCTAAGTACAACCTTTTGCTACAAGTTTGGCCTTATAAGTTTCTACCTTGCCATCCGTATTTCTTTTCCTCTTGTGATCCACATACATCCTATGGGTTTTATCCCTTTCGGTATGTCTAGAAGTTCCTACATTGAATTGAAATACATAGAGTCCATCTCAGCTTTCATAGTTATTTCTCAGAACTTGGAATCAACACTTTGCATCACTTCGTCATATGTGAGAAGGTCATCACCTACCTGTTCGACAGACTCAGTGTTAAAAACATTTCCATTCAGGTTGGAATAACTCAGGCCTACAAGAGACCCTTCCACTAGGACGAGGCTCCCTATGCTATTGATCATTTGCAGGTCTACTATTATAAGTTGGTTCCGGAACCATTTCCATAGGTTTTTGTATATTTCCTGAAAGCTATTTGAGTACCTCTTTACTATGAGGTTTGAAGTCATTCATGTAACTTTATTCAAGGAAAGTAGCATGAATTGAAACTATAACACTTTGCTCTTTCATGTTATAAAATAAACCACCCTTTATTCCCTTTGGATATTCTACAAACATGCACAATTCTGTTCGTGAGTCTAACTTCCCCGCATCTTTATCCAATACGTCAGGCATCCTCAAATCCTGAAATGATTAAGATTTGGCTTTCTTCCATGCCACAATTTGTATGGGGTTTTCAATGCTATCTTATTTGGCACATCATTCAGAATATAGCAAGTTGTTTGTACAGTGTATCACCAAAAAAATATTAACAGCTTCGAATAACTTAACATCGAATGTACCATGTCTAACAACGTTAGATTCTTCTCTTTGCCATGCCATTCTATTGTGGAGTGCCTGGTCTGGTTAACTGGGATAGAATCCCATTCTCTATGAGGTACCCTAAGAACTCATCAGATAAATGTTCCCCACCTCGATCAGCCTGAAGTGCCTTTATGGGTAAACCTAGTTGTTTCTCCACTTCTGTACAAAACTCTTTGAATTTATCAAAGGTTTCACTCTTGCAGTACATCAAATACACATACTCATATCTAAAATAGTCATCAATAAAGGTTACATAATACTCGTGACCACCTCTTGTACTAACGCTCATGAGCCACATACGTCAGTGTGCACAAGTTCTAGGGATTTTCCAGCCCTCATTCATTTGGCGTTGAAAGATCGCTTAGTCATCATACCTTACAAGCAAGATTCACATTGTGGAAGATAAATTTTTTAAAGACAACTTAAGATTTCATCTTTCACAAGTCTAGTGATTCTTTCTCGGTTAATATGACTAAGTCTCAAATGCCAAAGGTACGCCTCATTAGAGTGAGAAGTTTTAAGTCTTTTATTTGATATTTCAGTCTCAAGCAGTGTGTACATCTTTGGTTTGATAAAATAAAAATTATTTGACATCCATCCATTATAGATAAGATTTCAATTTCTAAATATTGCAAATCCATTATTAAAAGTCACGGTAAAGTCGACTTTATATAAACATGTTGGAAAAATGAGTTTAGAAAACGCAACGGAAAATAAATTTAGGGAAAAACCAGAGTTTTAAATTTTTTTCCAAAACAAAATCTTGGTTATGATATCTAAAGTAATAAAAATTTAATCAAAATTGTGCTTTTTCTATTCATCTAGGATGAGCACTTCGACTGAGTAGCCTCCTCCGCTATTCTCAAGCTCACATTTGCCAAGTGTGGGCTCGCTTTGAATCAGAAAAATTTTCACAAAAATTACCAATGGGTAATTTTACAATTTTTCTAAACTTTCGGGTCAAGTTGTAAATCACAAAAATATCTCTAGAAATTTTCTGGAATAATCTCTTCAGAGAATTTTCTCTCTACAACTTTCTCTTGAACTCAAGTGTGTCTAAATAATGACTCAATACTCTCTTTATAAATGGAGAGTTTAGAGAGTTCAACTATGATTAAAATTAATCACTTTAATATTAAATTAATATAATATTTATAATATTTATCAAGATAAATATTAGATTAAATTTAATATTAAATCTTACTAAAATAATAGAATGTTTATCTACAAGATAAACATTAAATTAAATTTAATATTAAGACAATCACTTTAATATTAAATTAATAAAATATTGTTAAGATAAGTATTAAATTTAATTTAATATTAAACTATTAAAATAATACTATTAATTGATTAATTAATCTAAAATCAAATTCTCCGATAGAATTCCAGTAGGAGTGTAACTCTTCCAATGCTCAACCACCGCTGACCAACTGCTGCCGACTAGTGGGACGCCGCCATTTTTAGTCGCCAGCACCGCCATGTCTGGTGATGCAGGTGCAACACCCTCACAGCCCTCGAGTCGGTTCGACTGCTATTGGTTTCGTTCAGCTCAATGACGACCCGACTGGTCTAGTCTAGCCCAGTTCAACCAATTTTTGGGTCTTGATCTTGGTTTTGAGCTCCCGGACCAAATTTACGATCTTAGGTCCAATTGTTAAGTTCAATTACTCATTAGGCCAATTGTCTGACTTGAAAATTAATTTCCAAAAATATCATATTAATTTTAATTAATTTAATTTTACTTGGTCAAAATTAATTTTTCCAAAAATCATTTAAATTTTCCAAATTAATTTTTTAAGAAAATTCTTTAATCAAATTCTCTAGTTGAACAATTCTTACTACCACCTAATTTAATTCCACATCGAACAAATCAACTTAATTAAATTATTCCCAAATTCATAGAATTTATTCTGATTCAAATGTAATTCGATCGAGCTTTTGTTTAGCTAGAGAAGGGACCAATCGAGCATATATAATTAGGCTCTAGTGATTGCAATTATGTCTAGAAGCATCGTTCTAATAATTTGCAAGAAATTACTTAATAATGGAGTCAGTTCAAAAAATGTACCATGATTGAAAACTCCTTATTCTATACTTTTTACAAAAGCAATTCATCCAACTGTTTTGACCAATAACCTCGTCATTTGTGTGTTACCCTCATATGATATCTTTGACCACCTATTTTATCTCATTGTCACCATTGTGTCTTCTTAATGATTAATATGATCATTGTCAACAAATGAATGTGATAAATTGTTCATTCGAGAACAACCTACTAATGGCCACATTCCATACTTATCAATCCACAAAATGTCAATGAGAGGATATCATTAACTCTTTAATTGAGCTTTGAATTCCACTGTTGCTATGGGCTATGGGCTCGATCATCTTTAGAGCATAAGCCTCCAGTTATGGGCTATGGGCTCGATCAGCTATGGGCACTATCGTCTTTAGACCATGACATACATAAGTCATGAATCCACTATATCAGCTATGGGCTCGATCATCTTTACAGCATAAACCTCCAGTTATATCAAAGCACATGAGTTGCATACACATGGTTAATGACTAACTTAAGATTTAGGTAAATCACACCATGAATGTCACAAGTGAATTAACTCACAAACGGATTTAGAATTAATTCATCTTGGGTCTAGTCCAATGTATCATTCTACCAATGAATACATCTATATCTCTACTCATGGGGTCAATTGCTCTGATAGCCAAGACTAGCCATCTCCCCAATTGGAATTGTAGACAACATAATAATCCTTCTTAGTATTTGAATCAAATGTTCAATTTGATTCTTTTATGGGATTACGGGCTCATTTAGATTATCTACTGAAGTAAGTCATCTTTCTTGCAATCTAAACGTTCTTTACAATGCCACTTATCTTAAGTTTGAACTTTAGACAATTAATGAGTTAATATTTGCTTGTCACAATTTCACTATGCATGCAAACTACAAAAGACATAAATACAAAAGACATAATAGTAAAATATGAAATTAACTTTATTTATTTATTTATCATTCAAATAAATAGAAAACAGTTACATGTTTACTACAATATTGGCACATTTCCCAAAAATCTTCCACTTGTCCTAGTAAAGTAAATGTGTCATGCTTTGTATTCCCATATCCTCAACGTGTCTGTTAAAACTCCTAGTTACAAGAGTCTTAGTAAATGAATCCGCAAGGTTATCTTCAGAAGCTACTTTCATCACTTCTACAATTCCTTCGGCTACTACCTCTTGTATCAAGTGTTACTTTTGATCAATGTGTTTCATCCTCTTGTGACTTCTCATTTCCTTTGTATTAGCTATTGCAGCACTCTTATCACAATACAATGTTATAGTTTTTTTCATACCAAGAATAAATTCAAGTTCAGTTAAGAAATTTCAAAGGGATATTGCTTCTTTCATTGCCTCAGAAGCAGCCACATACTCGGCCTCTATAATAGAGTCAATAGTACAAGTTTGTTTTACACTTCTCCATACCATGACTCTACGGTCTAGAACGAATACATTTCACAATGTCGATTTCCTTAAATCTTTACAAGTTTGGAAGCCTGAGTCTGTGTATCCAACAGGAATAAGGTTCTCCCCAGAATACACAAGCATATAATCCTTGGTTCTTTTAAGATACCTGAGACCTAGATTCGCATAATATCAACTAACCATTCCTATTGCAAAACAAATATTTGGACTGTGTAGAGCATCACATACATAAAAGGCTTCCAACTGCTGAAGCATATGGAACCTTACTCATATGCTCTCTTTCTTCCGTTGTCTTAGAACAGTCATCTAAAGAAAGATGAAAACCTGATACAATCAGTTGAACACCTGGCTTTGAATCAATCATTGGAAAACGTTCTACTACCTTATCAATGTATGAAGCTTGAGATAGTGCTATCATTTTATTCTTTCAATCCCTAAGGATTTGAATTCCAAGAATATAAATAGCTTCACCCAAGTCCTTCATGCTAAACTATTGAGCTAATCATAGTTTAATCGATGACAATTCTCCTACATTATTTCTAATAAGTAGAATATCATCACCATATAAAACGAGGAAGACCACCTTTTTGTACTTTATATGATTATAAACCCAAGGTTAATCAACGTTTTGCTCAAATTCAAAAGTCTTGATTGTTTGATCAAATATTTTAATCCATGAGCAGGACGCCTACTTAAGTCCATAAATAGATCTTAGCAGTTTGCAAACTTTCTGCTCCTTTCCTTTGACAACATTGCCAGTAGGTTGAGCCATGTAAATGGTCTCATCAAAATAGTCATTCAAGAATGTTATCTTGACATCTATTTGCTGGATCTCGTAATCGAAAGCAAAGATAATGGATAAGAGTATGCGAATAGACTTGAGCATGGCTACCGGAGAAAATGTCTCATCATAATCAATGTCTTCTTTCTGTGTGTAGCCTTTCCCTAAAAGGCTAGCTTTGTGTGTGTTTACTTTCCCTTCCATATTTCTCTTCTTCTTGTAGATATACTTACACCCTATGGGTTTAATCCCAATTGGTACGTCTGTAACACTCCTTACCTGTATTCGACACCAGAATAGTGTACGAGGCATTATCAGAACACAAACGCTTGTAAACGTATTTAACCGTATTATAAAATTTCATCTAAATTAAAATTTTCAAATTTTTTAACATGCTTTTATAATTCTTCACAATATATCCTAAAAATATTATATTCATAATAAATAGGGCCTACGAGACCCGATACATACCCATGCAATTTAATGCTTCATTTCCATTTCATTCAGTTCACAATTTCTCATGCTCACAATTCAAATCATATCACTAGCAATTTTCATTTAATTCAAGTACAATTCAATACTAGTAAGTTCAATACTAATACGTATTTACCATTTAACTTAACGTTTTTCGATTATACCATTCATTAACACATTTATGAAATTCTCAATTTTGCAATGAAAATATCACTTTATCTTAAAAAACAACATCAATTCAACTCATCATCCCTTTTTTTGTAATTTTTCACTTCAAATATGAACTTACTATTTCATTACCTTTCCACACCCATTTCCTATGCATATCACACAAGACATAAACATATCGTTCGACCATAGTCGCAAGCTAGTGCATTTAAGCATAATTATTTTTGGAACTAACCACATGATAAATCATTTCACTAGAGATTACATAATTTAAACCTTACCACCCCTGTCATGATCACAAGCATATTTCCATTTAGGCACTTATCATTTCAATGCATAACTTATAAGTTTAACGTGGCATAATCCAGCCACAACTTGGTCAAAGCCTAAGCATGTACACCAAATATGTTAACCAAATAAACATATAGCATAAGCATTATGAGCATGGATGAGCACAACATTTATTAGTGTATCAAACTTACCAACATGTGTTAATTCATAAACCGTTCATGAAATTACTTCAAGCTAAATCATATTTAAAATATACCATACACACATACTATGAAACTTTATTTTCCGACATGAGCTTAAATCATGACCAATAATGCGCAAATATAAGCATCATTTCTATTTCATCGTTTATCAATTATAATCAAGCATATTACCAATTATACACAAATAATTTATATATTTCTCAATTTTCCTCCTCCTCTCCATTCCACATCCTTAATGTGTTTAATACACTTAAACAACATTATCAATACTTTCACTATTTTCCCTGCTCAACAGTTCTGACATTTCTTCACTAAAAATTAATTATTTCATAGTACAAAATTTGGATAATGTTCTCATTTCTTTCTTTTGAAAATAGACTCATTAAGGATTCTAAACATATAAATTTTATCCCGTACTTATTTTTTTACAAGTTTTAATGATTTTCCAAAGTCAGAATAGGGGATTCCGAAATCATTCTACCCTTATCTCACTAATATTCAAATATCTCATAATATAAAACTCGTTTGCTTACTCTATCTCTTTTATGTGAAAATATACTCATTCAGATTTAATTTCATATCTTATTCACTCTCTAATTCGATTTCCACCATTTTTGGTGATTTTTCAAAATCACACAATTGCTGTTGTCCAAAACTATTTTGTTGCTAAATTTACTCTTTCATAATTTCACTTACTCCATTGCATTTTACCGATGGTTTGATCAAATATTGAGCATATTGTTCATAAATTTTCACACTTATACCTGCACTCATTCATCACATAATCATATTCAATTACACTTAGTCGTTACATGATCTCATGTATTTTCACTTAGTCAATTTCCCGATGAACACTTCGAAATAATAACAGATACACGGTGGATCAGCACATAGCACCACCCTTATAGTCAATGATACTTAGTGGAATCAACACATAAAAGCCACCTTCATAATCAATAGTACCTGGTGGAATCAGCACACAACAACCACCTTTATAATCAATGATACTTGGTGGAATCGGCACACAACAACCACCTTTATAATCAATGGTACCCAGTACACGTAGTAGCCTGCACATAGTACTACACACGTAACCATTACTATCTCTTTCACTTAGTGGCCTGCACACAGCCCGTGCCACACATGTGATCATTATTGTCACTTCATTGTATCTTTTCTATTCCAGAGGTTTAACATGGAAATTTCTCACTTTTCTTTTTCAATGATCAAAGTCAATTTCTCGTCTTTCTTGATTTATAATAACATATTTAACTTACTTCACACTCACATTATTCAATTTAGTCCTAAAATCACACTTCAAAAAAATTACATTTTTGCCCCTAAAGTTTCACAAAATTACATTTTTCCCCTAGGCTCATAAAATAATTTTTATTCAATTTCCCTGCATTTTAGGCCTAGCTGAACCATTTTCACAACTATAGCAGTCCACAATTCTCACTTATTCAAACACTTGTGACATATTTTATAACTTTTACAAATTAATCCTTTTAGGCATTTTCATTGAAAATCACTTAGTAAAAGACGTTCATCACACTCCAAACATTCATATTCTTCCATAAAACATCAAAACACATGCATATCATTTATGGTTAAATTTTTAAACAAAAACCCTAGTTCAAAATAATGGTAAAAATAGGTAAATCTTGTTACGAGGATTTCAAAAACGTAAAAATCATTAAAAACGGGGCTAGAACGGACTTACAATCCAGCTTGGAAGCTTGAAAAACCCTAGCCATGGTTTCTCCATGCAATTTTTGGCCTAGGGGTTAAAGATGGACAAAAATTGGCTTTTAATTTTGTTTTTAATTCATTTTAATAACTAAATGACCAAAATGCCCTTAATGAAAAACTTTAGAAACATGCCTAACCATGTCCATTTTTGTCCACCAACTTAACCAATGGTCTAACTTCCATATAAGGACCTCCAATTTAAAATTTTATAACAATTGGACACCTCTAACATGTAGATCTCAACTTTTGCACTTTTACAATTTAGTCTTTTTGACTAAATTGAGTGCCCAAACGTCGAAATTTTTGAACAAAATTTTCATGAAATCATCTTGTGAAATCGTAGACCATTAAAATATAATAAAAATAAATTTTATTCTTGCTAGATTTGTGGTCCCAAAACCACTGTTCCGACTAGGCCCAAAATCGGGCTGTTATAAAGTCTACAAGTTCCCACACCATATTGCATTTCATAGAATCCATATTGGCATCCATGACCTATTTTTAGAGCTTGGAATCAACATCCTGCATATCCTCCTTGTAAATGAGTGGATCATCATCCACATGATTGGCTTTTGTATTATAAATACTACCATCATAGATGACAAAGTCTGGTTTCTTAGAAACCCTCCCACTACGACGTATTCTTCTATGTTGTTGATCTTTTGTAGGTTTTTCTACAACTTTCTCAAGGATTGAACTTGGTGATTGTTCTACCACTCTCGAAAGTTCCTCGAGTACCACTTTACCTTGAGCGTATTCCTCGATGTTGTTGATCGTTTGCAGGTTTTTCTACAACTTTTTTGAGAATTAAACTTGGTGATTGTTCTACCACTCCCGAAAGTTCCTCGAGTACCACTTTACCTCGAGCGTATTCCTCTATGTTGTTGATCGTTTGTAGGTTTTTTTGCAAATTTCTCACGAATTGAACTTGGTGATTGTTCTACCACTCATGAAAGTTCCTCGAGTACCACTTTATGTCGAGGCTTAAAGTTATCCATGTAGCTTTTGTCAAGGAAAGTAGCATGAGTATAAACTCTAATCGTATTACATTTCAAATTTTAGAATAATCCTCCATTTGTTCCTTTTGGATATCCTACAAACATGCACAATTCTGTCTGTGCATCCAACTTCTTTGCATCCTTATCCAGAACGTGTGTTGGACAACCCCATATTCTAAAGTGATCTAGAACAGGTTTTTTTCCATGCCATGATTCATAAGGTGTCTTACAAGAAGACTTGGTTGGCACATCATTCAAACTATAGCAAGTTGCTTGTATTGTATATCCCCATAAGGAAGTAGAATGTTTTGAATAGCTTAACATTGAACGAACCATGTCAAGCAAAGTTCTATTCCTTCTCTTAGCTACGCCATTCTGCTGTGGAGTGCCCGGCACAGTCAATTAGGATAAAATCCCATTCTCTATACGGTATCCTAAAAACTTTAGGTTAAAATTGATCTAGCACTCACCTCCCTTAGGTACGATCCTTAGAGTACTCATATGCTCCTTTGTAACTATACTACAAATAGACCCATATACTTATGGATACCGCCTCATATATCCATACCTTTTACTATAGTATCCACACTCTGGACGCTATTATATCCAGAGGTGATCATTTTTGTAGAGAATGTCAATATGTACAAATAGAAGACTAAGAGATGGCATGACAAATGTATACAATATAGAGAATTTAGAGAAAGTCAAAGAGTCTTGTTATTTAATTCAAGGGTCAAGTTATTCCCTGGAAAGCTCAAATCCCGATGGGCTGGACCATGCACCAATCACAAAGTCTATCCGTATGGCATTGTGGAATTACAAGATAAAACAGGAGGTACATTTAAAGTTAATGGTTAATGTCTCAAGCAATATTGGGATGGTGAAGCTGAGTGAATTTATAATTCGTTTAATTTAATAGACCCTTGATTTTTCTTGTAATTAATTTGAAAAAATAACATGAATAAACAGCATGACTAGAAATTCTTTTTCTTGAATTAGTACATTAAATTAAGTTTGTGTAAGGAGATTGGAACTTAAGAGGGACCATTTGTGACCCTTCCAACATTTCTTGGGAATTTAATTTGATGTAATTTTTCTAGAAGAAATTTTCTAAGTAGACCAAAAAGACATTTTTTCATTTAATTTTAATTTTAATTTTTAATTTTATTATTATATGTTTAATAAGAGGGTCAAGTTGGCCCAAGTACTAATCAATTTATTTTTTTTAGCACAACTAATTTTTCAAGTATAGAAAATAATTGCAATTTGGGCTTGAGGCACAAAATAGTGAAGAGAAGGAAAATACCCACTTATTGTCGTCTATAGATCCCCCCAAAACCCTAAATTTGCCGCCATCTATATTTCCCTACATGCCTTACCGCCCAAGTATCTATTTTAGCTAAAAATTTGCCCTAGTTTACTACTATATAAACACCTAAACAATTAAATTTCACCCTAAACCTACCTTCTTTTCTTTCTCTTTGTTGTCGACTCCAAATCCCAAAAACTCCTCCCCAATTTTCTTCCTAGTCACATAGCTCTACTATCACCGTCGTAAACCCTTCGTCATACCAACCCTATCCGCTGCAGCAACCATCACTACCTACCCTGTTTGTCATCGCAACTTCATCGCTATCGTAACCTTCAACTTAAAAGGCCAAATTTTTTCTTTTCTTTTGGGAAAAATTATCATGTCTCGAAAGAGAACGAGATATTCAAGGACTTTTATCGAAAATCCAACTATGATTCAGGATGATGAAGCAAGGGAAAGATTTGATTTCTTCTTAAAAAATTAGCCCATGATGCTAGAAAAAGGTTTCAATTTGGATAGCATTCATTCCATTGGCAAGAAGACTACCGTACTTTCTTATTGATAGACTTTTCTGTCATAATCGCATACAGTAAAAGCATACAATTAGCCCAACATTGATAGACCTAAAACCAGTGGCTAAGGTTTCAATTAGCCCAACATTTATAGACCTTTCTATCATAATTTCATACAGTAAAAGCATTCGTTCGATCGAGATAGGCTTCATGCTTATCCCACATAGTTCCACCATCTCGATGGAATGAATGCTTTTATTGTATTCAATTATGAAAGAAAGGTCTATCAATGTTGGGAAAATTATTCTGAAAGAAATCCCAAATTGCACGAGGAAAAAGGCAAGAAGTGCTTATTTTCTAGCATTGATTACTTCACTTTGCTTAAGGGCCCGAGTTAAATCAAAAGCAAACCTGAGGGATCATTATGCTCAAGGTTGCATAACAAGGCATGATCTTGAAAGTTTAGTGGAGAATGTTGAGCGGTTGAACTATATTGAGCCGAATGAACTAAATGAACCAGAATATGATGAGTCGTCAACCAAATCTAAATAAGAAGCTAACTCAGTAAATGAAACAAAAGAAGCAGAATCCGAAGGCGAACTAAACAGCCTTGAACCGAGAGTGGAACCAAATGTTGTTGAACCAATGGATCCAAATGTTAATATTGATTTGACTGTTCCAAATCCTACTTCTTCAAATACCATGAAGAAATCAGAATTTTCAACTATGATGGATATGTGGAAATTTATGCGTAACCAGCAACAGGCTTATTGGAAATATGCAAAAATTAGAGATGATTTCATAAGGAATACTTTTAATAATATCTCTAACAATTTCATTCCTGAGTTTCCATATCATATCTTCGAGTCATTGAAAGAAGAGAACTTGAATTCAAACGAAAACGAAAAGGCAAAGGAGCAAGACAAGGAAGATGATTCAAACGAATAAAAAGGGGAATTCTTTTTCTTTAGTATTATTTTTAGGACTTTTATTTAGGAATATTTTATTTTATGCATACTAAAGTTGAATAATTTGCAAATTAGGAATAAAATAAGCCAATGCTCTTCCATTGAATTTTTGTTCTCTAGTTTTCAAGAAAGACTTGGTACTTAAGCAGTCTTCACGACTCACCTCTCATTTTTGAATCCTACCTGATGTACAGTTTTCATTCACTACTTGGTTATTTTGCAATGAAGACATTGCTTCTTTTTAAATGGGGGTGAGGTCAATCTTGTATGATTTAAAAAAAATCAAGTATCACATAAGTATGTTGCAATAAAAGTGATGCTTAGAAACAATTTTTGTTAATAAGTTAGCCCATATGCAAGTATAATTTCTAGTTTTATTTAAGTTCTTGTTATATGTTAGCTTGGTTATAATATGATTGTATTTTCATTAGTTTTATATAGTCTTTTCCATGAAAACTTTCTTTCCTTAGAAATAGACATGCGCGAAGGTTTAAGTCTTTAGAATTATCTTAGTAACTTTCTTGAGGAAAAATCCTATGAGGCATAAGAATCTAAATATTATTTAGGCACATTTTCTTTGGATAGTTTGAGTCTTTCAAGCCCATCATATAAATTTAACCCTTGAAACCTTAGTTTGAGCCCTTAAGCCTATTTTATTGATATTCACCTACATCATAAGCCATATTGTCATGTTTTTAAATTCTACTCTATCTTGCACCAGCTTAACTATACTTGCCTTGGTCATACAAATTCGGGGGGGGGACTTAGAAAGACGTACATATTCAAAAAAAACAAAAAAAGAGAAAAATCTCTACTCAAATGGTGAGATATATTGTTGAGAAAAAAAGAATAAAATAAATATATCTCTACTCAAGTATTGAGATGTATTGTTGAGCAAAAGCTTCAAATTAAGTTTGGGGTGTTAAAACTCATTAGTACGAAGGTTGTACCCTAAAAAGATCCATGAAAAAGTTAGAGTTAAGACAATTTAGCCTAAAAAGCACTTCTCTTTACCCCTACCTTGAGCCTAGCCCCATTACAACCCTATGAAAGACTTATTGATTTTGATAATTATGTCGACTACATTAGTAGAGAGAAATTATTAAGTGCAACATATGAAGACCAATAATTAAACCTTAGGATTGTTTTGTCTAATTAGATAAGTAAATTTTGTTGAGTGGTGAATTTTATATACAACTTTGGAATGCATGCAAATTATGACTTATGATAGCATCTTCTTGTACTTAACATAAAATCTTGGAGTAATAAATGTATGTGAGAGATTTATTAGAAAAAAGGGATTGTGAGTAGAAATTTCTTACTGCATGATTATGTGAAAAGTTGATTCGTTGTAAATATTGTGCAAGATTGCCCTAATTTTTTGCTTTGGATAAAACATTACTCGAGACGAGCAATGGATTAAATTTGGAGGTGTGATACATTCAAATTATATAAGTTTTATTAGCACCTTTTTACTCCTAATTTATTCAAATTCTTGAGTATGTGGGTAGCCAAATGATTCATTTTAATTTATATTGAGACATTAGACATAATTAGAGTGAAGTTTGTAATTTTATACAATTTAGTATTAATTTTACATGATTTCGTTATTTTATGCTACATGTTCACTTTTACTCAATTTGTTGCAGTTAGACCACGAAATTAATTCATATGGGAGTCAATAATATCACACATGAACACAAGTAATTCCTACTCTAGGTGGACAGCAATGTCACTAAATTGGACTCACAAATTCAATTCAACCCAACTTGGAAGATGGTCAACCCAACTTGGAAGATG
The DNA here is from genome assembly GCF_007990345.1 of Gossypium hirsutum. Taxonomy (NCBI): domain Eukaryota; kingdom Viridiplantae; phylum Streptophyta; class Magnoliopsida; order Malvales; family Malvaceae; genus Gossypium; species Gossypium hirsutum. The sequence continues at coordinate 34,510,163 of NC_053448.1, read as the reverse complement.
GTTCTGAAAAAACTGAAGTATGCTCTCAATTAGGTTGTCAAAACCGTCTAGTAAGGGAGGAGAATAGCCCAAATTCGGCAAGCCATCAAGAGCAGCCCAAATTAGAGTTGGGATAATTAAATTGAAGGCCCTCATACTGGTGGAAAAATTAGAAATTGGCTCCCAACTAATACCCAAGAAACTGTCCAACCCCTTACATGATTCATGCATGAAATCAAACATGAATCAAGCAACCTCAACCTCTCTCCACATTTCATGGTCGACCAAGCAAAGGAGAAAACTAAGAGATCTTGAAGCTATTTTTAGTAAACTCTCATGTCATCCCTCTATAATACCACCTCTCACTTCTCATTCAATCATAATTCATTCATCCCTCAATTCACAACATTTCTCATTTTTCTCTTCTCCTTTCCACACATACAAAGACCCATATCAAAAGCAAGCTCTAAAACACCTCCAATAATCTCTTCTATGATTTCTTCCACAATGCTCACAATTAAAATCTTTCATTATTCTAGATCCACCTGAACTTGCCATCGATGTAGTCTATCTACTATTTCCATCACGTCTGAATATCATAGGCTATGAATCCCTCCTTGATGATGAAAAATTCTTATCTCTCAGCTTCCTAAAATTTGATGGAGGTGGAGGACTAGACATTTCATGCTTCATTCTTTCTCTTTCAAAAATTCTGCTCCTATCTCGAACAATTATTTCCATTTTTTGAGCCTTAGCTATCATAGCTGCTAAACTTTGACACTCTGAGGCCGCCACCAGTGTATGAATCTCATCTCTTAAACCCCATTCAAATTTTTCACACATCTCTTTCTCAGTCTAAAATATACACTTTGCATAACGGCTAAGTCTAACAAACTTACATTCATACTCCATTATAGACATTCTTCCCTGCTTAAGGTACAAAAACTCCTTCATTTGTTCCACATGCATTTGATTTACATATCTTTCTCTAATTTTTTTCCAAAAATAAATCCCAGTCTATCAATTCCTCAGGGTTACACTAATCAATGTCTTCCACCATTGATATGTGTTCCCTTCTAGCAAAGAAACTGCACATAAAAAACTATCATCTGATGTACATTTCAACTCCTTAATTACTCAGCAAACTTGTGATAGCCACTGCTTCGCTTAAGTAGTGTCATCACCTTTATCTACCAGAAGTTCTTTAGCATCTCTCTTTCTTATTTTCTTCACAGGGTCATCTTTAGGTTGAGCTATAGCTAGTGCAAGAGGTAATGGTCGTACCACCTCCGATTGTGGTTGCTGAGCTTCCTAAAGTTGCTAAGGTTAGGTTGCTTGTGGTGTCCCCATAAACTAGTCGAAGATCTCGGTCATCATAGTAAAAATACATTTCAGAAAGTATTGCCAGCTACTCCCAAACCAGCTGCAGGAGTTTGCTCTTAAACAGGGGGCACATGGCTTCCTATCTCCTTGCTAATTGCTTCTCCAGATCCTTCAGACATTTTTGTTAACATTATAATAAAATTCAGGTTAGTTCAAATTACAATGACTATGCCAGAGATGTATCATACATGGTGGGGCATGACATAGCCTTGGATTTTTTGAGAATCAGTTCAACTTTGGCTCTGATACCAAAACTTGTAACACACCTTTCTCGACCCGATGATTGGATCTAAGTATGGTATGCTACAACTTAAACTTATACAAATTTAACAAAGGTATTTGAAATTTATTTAAAACTTAGGATATTTGCGTAGTCCTCAATACGAAAATGGTAAAACAACCAAATTATGTATTCACCACGAAAATAGCATTTTAAACAAACATTTAGCAAAAGCCTTATGAAACTTGATAAAGTTATTCCCTTTACAAAAGTTTCAATGCACATCATTGGTAGTTAAAACAACGTTCAAAAAAATTTAGCATTCATGCCTAATATTTTATCTCATAAACCAATTTCATTGGATCAAAACACTTATATATATAACCGGAGTTAGTAAAAGGTTTCATAAAATAAAGCTTAAAAGAATTGTGATTTTTTACAAGTTTGATACAAAATGCTTCTACATGCCACTTCGCCCATGGAATACATGATACAGAAATGAACAGAAGGCTCACAATCAACAGTGCTCTGGAATAGTCCCTTCAAAGTTCTCTTCCTTCAATTAACACTCCTAAGAAGGAAAAGATAACAAAGTAAGTTCGTACAAACTTAGTGAGTTCCAAAGATAAGGAAAGCACATATAAATCATCCATAATAATATCCAAGGTAATACCAAACCTATCAGAAGTGTTTAATTACTAAGATCATAATATGTCAAATGGTGTACACCACATACAAACTTCGTTGATGTACAAACTTAATACGGCATAAGGGCGGTTACTATACGCCAACTTAACCATAAACAATACACCACCCATCCTCATGCCAGCCATGTACCCAAAAATCTAAAATCTGAAACATATAAAATAGTCATATTCATATTCATACACCCCTTAACTCCTCATACAATTTTTCTTTCGATAAGAATGTTTTCTCCTAATCTACTAATTTGGTTTTCAATGTAACTGCCCTACCGAAGGCATCACAAACATATCCCCTTTCTTCACCACCACATATCACACCACATATATCATACATAGATGGTACTGGCTTGAGCAAGAAATATGGTATTTACTTCATAGCATAGACAGACTATACTCATATCGATGACACTGGATTACCACTACCCACACAAACATCATTCACGCGATACTGAGAGAGATTACTTATTGTAACAACCCATTTTTTAGTTTTTTTGGGACCACAAATTTATGCCTTTTTGACTCGTAAATATTATTTATATAATATTTATGGAGTCATTTGAGTCGTGTTAAAATTTGGTTAAGAAATTTTAATGTTTAGATTTCTAATTAAAGAAAAATGACTACACTATAAAGGTGAAAAACTTAGGAATTATTGCATTTAGATGATTTAATAGCTTAACTAATAAATGTGGGAGGGCCAATGAAGTAATTAAACCTTGTTAAAGGTTAGTGGATGGCATAAAGGAACAAAATTATTTAATTAAAGCATTTGGATGGCAATTTTGTAATTAAATCAAAAATAAAACAAAACAAATTGAAAGAATTAGACATCTCTTCTTCATTTTCTTAAACTCCTTGCCAAAAAAACCACTGAAGACCTAAGAAGCTTCGATCAACTCCTTGGCTTTGCATGGTATGGAAATTGGCCCGTTTTCTTGTTATTTTTATGTTTTTGAGATCATTACAACTAGGTCTAACTAGCCCATACTTTTGTGTTTGAATCTGTTAAAAATTTTAGAAGTTTCCATTATTGAATCTTGGTTGTTTTTTATGATATTTATGTGTTTGAAACTTTGATTGTGATTTTTGGTTGTTTTGTAAAGTATTTAGTTAGTTTTTTATTAAAGAATTAAATTGTTAACATGTTAAAATCACATGGTTTGTTTGTGAATAAGATGTGTTTTGTAGACTTTTTAGAAGCCTTGAATATTCAGCTATAAATTTTGACTTGAAAAAAAATGGTTAATTTAATGGTTTTTGGGTTAAAGGACTAATTTGCAAAAGTTGTAAAAGTTAAGGACAATTATGTAATTTTGAAAAATAAAAGGTTATAAAATGTAGAATAAATTGTAATATTAAATGTAAGCTAATAATTGGAAATTTTACACTTTAGATCAAGACCCTTTTAACTTACGTTAAAAAGGGAAAATTATGGAATAGTCCCTAAACCTCTGCAATTATAACAATTCAGTCCAGGTAAGTTTGAGTTCAAACATGTATACTGGTTTTCATTCCTCAGGTAATCTCTATACATGTCAATGAGTTAAAACAGAATGTTATGTTTCGTTTGAGTTAATGTAGTTTGTAGAAATCTTTTATTGGTATTCTGAGTGAATTATGATAGATTGTATGTCTGGGTTGTCTTGACAACAAAAAGAAGGGATTATTCTAAAATGTTACTATTTGATAGATAAAAATTGACTCAGTTGTTTTAATCAGAGCGGGTTATTTATTTGAAAAGTTAATTGAGTTATATGCATTTTAGTTTATCCTCAGGTCTGGGAATAAAGTTTTTGGATTCATGGGTAAATAGACGGACAGTCTAAATGAAGAATTCATATTCTAGAAGACATGATACAAAAATATATCTATCAGAGCAGTTCTAATTGGGAACTTTATTATGAGTTAATTTTGTCTCGATTGTTGAAGCTATCGCACTTATGAAAAATGATATTGCTTTATGCTTTCCAGGAAAAGGGGAACAAATATCAGTTGAAAGTTACAGATGCAAACATGTTAGAAGCACTAGTCAGAGTTTGATAATCTTGGTTTCTTGGTTGCGGTTCAGCAGACGATTACTGTGAATTTCTCGATAGATATACTACTAATGATATAGTGATGACAGGATAACATCATAGCTACTTAGTTAAGTTCAGATATAGTATAAAGTTTCATTATAAGTTTTGATGCGAGTTCTAAATCGAGGTAAGTTATAAATGATCTATCTATGGATTACCATTAAGAAGAAGACAAAAAAACTCGACTTGATGGCTATTATCAGGTGAGAAATTTCGAGGATGAAATTTTCGTAAGGGGCGAGAGTTGTAACAGCCCATTTTTCAGTGGTGTCAGAAACCGTGGTTTCAGGGGCACCAAATTCAATGATAAAGTTTGTAAATATTATTAGTTAATATTCACAAGTCAAATATGGTTTTTAAAAAGGTTTTTGACTTGATAGATTATGATTTATAAGCAATTTATTAAGTTCAAGTGGTATGACCCTAAGGTCAGGTGGTTTTAGAAAATAAGGTATCGGGACCTCGTTTCTATAAACTGAGCCATAAATATTTTTATAAATATTTACAAAGTGTCATTATGGTGGTGTTAAAGTTTCGTTGAAAAATTTTAACGTTCTGATGGTTAATTAATTAAAAACAACTAAATCGTAAAAGAAGTAAAATTTGATCACTATTTGATTTGAGTGATTAAATGGTTAATTGAATAATGGAAAAGGGACTTAAATGGTACTTAAACCATTCAAGAGGTTAGTGGAAAAATATGGACATGAATTTGGTGTTTATTTATTTATTAACTAAGGGTAAAATGGTAATTTGATAATTAATTAAATTAAATAAAACATAACTAAAAGATATGGTTGTCATCTTCCTTTCTCTTTTTTTTTCAACCGAAAGCCATGGTTATGGAAGCTAGGTTCTGCAATTCTTCATTTTTGTACATGTAAGTCCCTAAGCTATCTATTTCCAATAATTTTTTTTGTTTTTTAGATCGTTGCAACTAGGTCCAGCTAGCCCGTATCTTCGATTTTGAAACTGTTAAAGATTTTGAATGTTTCCATTGATGAACCTTGTGATTTTAAATTTTAAATTATGAATTTAAAATATTAGTTTTTATTAAAAAGTATTTTATTAAGTGATTTTTGATGAATTTTTGATTAGGGACTAAATTGTTAAAATAATAAAAATGCAAGGAATAATGTGAAATTTTTGCATGAATGGGATTTTTTGGATACAATGAACATTCAGCTAAGCTCAATTTTGAGTAAAAATGGTTAATTTGCATGTTTTGGGCTCAGGGACTAAAATGAATAAAAGTAAAACTTTAGGAGTAATTTTAAAAAAATCTCAGCAACGACCAAATTGGATAAAGTTAATTTTTTATTGTCTAAATTAATATATTGGATGAAATTATTAATTTAGATCAAGATCGGGTGGAAAATCGAGGAAAATGGATAATTACCAAAATGCCCCTAAACTTTGGTATTTCTGTAAATTAGCCAGGTAAGTTCGTATGAACTGTATTCTGTATCTGTATAATTTTGATTGAATTGAATGTTAATATGTGATTATATTGTGATGAAATCTATATATATATATATATATATATATATGTTATTATGTAATTTACCGTGTTACGAAACGACGTAAATCCAACGACATACAATGATTACCGACCCCGTTTAAATCTTAGGAATTCGTAGGATACCAATGACATGTCATTAGGGTTTACATGATTCTGGTGTTGGTACTAAACGTCCTATCGATGGCTGAGGTCCGGCATGTATTGCTGATACTCCACAGCTCGTGTGAGCAGTATTGTGTACCTATGTTTCAACCCGTAGCTCGTGTGAGCAAGCCCATTTTCACAGCTCATGTGAGCATTCTGATTCACAGCTTGTGTAATCATACATGTCCAGGAATTGACTGATTACAGTTATATGATTTAGCACACTATGTGTGAGCTATCCCGGGTATCCAACGGTATTCTAAATGGTTCAATGGGCATTATTCGAATAAGAAACGATAAGAGAACGATATGTTTTATGACATGTACATATATGAACATCCTTGATATGATGATACATGAAAATTATATAGGTTTATATGAGTTATAAACTCATGAGATACATGTTGTGGCTAAATGGCTATTTATGTTAATGTGCCTACGATTTATATCTTGTATGCTAACATGTTTGGTGTAAATGCTTAGGCTTTGGCCAAGTTGTGGTTGGATTATGAAACGTTAAACTTATAAGTAATGCATTGAAATGGTAAGTGCCTAAATGGAAATATGCTTATTATCATGAAAGAGTGGTAAGGTTTAAATTATGTAATTTCTATTGAAATGGTTTATCATGTGGTTAATTCCAAATGAGCTATGTTTAAATGCACTAGCTTATGGCTATTATTGAATGATATGCTTATGTCTTGTGTGATATGCATATGAAACGGGTGTGGAAAGGTAATGAAATGGTAAGTTCATACTTGAAGTGTAAAATGATGAAAAAGGGAATGATGAGTTGAATTGATGTTGTTATTTAAGTTAAAGAAAGTAAATGAAATGGAAAGTAATGAAATAAAAATGAAAATAAGAAAATTTGAAAGGGTTTAAAGTTTATCCTAATATGCTAGGGATGATATGTATATGTGATGCTGTGAATTTATTCACTTTTTGAGTTGTTGAATATGGTTTCATGAATCTTGTGGTATTGGTATAGGATTATTTTTTTATGTATAAATTTTATATTTGAAATGGATTGATATGACTAAAGTTTATATGAGCCTACTAAGCATTCATTGCTTACGTAGTTGTTTTTCCTTTACTTTTCAGATTACCAGAAGCTCGATCGGGTTGGAAGCCAGTCGGAGATCCATCACACTATCCAACGATTATATCGGTAGATTTTGATGTCTTGGTTAAGGTTATACTGTCATGTATAGGTGAACTTATGGTTGATGATTAGTTGAATTTTAGTTGATGTGTTTGGTATGTATATGTCATTTTGGGTGATGTGGCATTGGTACATTTGGTGCCTTGTTGATATGTGTTAATTTGATAATGTGTTAAAGCATGTTTGAATGACCAAAGTGATATATGATGAAATGACCAATATAGTATGGTGGTTATGTATCAATTATGTTATGTTTTCGCATGGAAACAAGTTAAGTGATAACTGGTTAAATATGCACATGTATAGGTATTTTGGATGTTGAAGTAGCCATATGTTTTGGCTTGTGTTTATGTCTTTTTGGGTGATGATATAAAAATAGTTTTGGTATGTAAATATTTGGCATTAAAGTGGTTGATATCTTGGTTCATGATACATAAATGATTAAAGATGGAATGGTAGTTTAAAATGCATATTATAAATGTCTTGTGATATGTTTGAATGTGGTGATTTGGTACTTTTGTTATAAATGATATATATGGCTATTGGTGCTAGTTGTTGAATAGCACATTTGGTACCTTTTGGTGTGAATTGGATAGGTAAATCAAATTATATGTTTTGGTATAAACTTAGTTAAAAGTTAGCTGAACATTTTGGCCAATTTGAGTATCTGGTTATACCTGTTTAAGTGTTGAGATTGAGGTGCCCTTTGGGCATATTGGTTGTATGCTTACGTACCATATTTGAATAGCTTGTGTAACGCCCCAAAATTTCTAATTTCGTTCTTGTGAAAATATGACACAAATATCTGTCAGCTTTAGTGGTTATGTGTTCTGGGAGTGTTTGGGAGGTCCCAAGTTCAAGCCTTCGCTTGGGAAAATTTTGGTATTTTGAATGAATTAGGCCTTACTCTTGTTTAATAGGCTTTTATTTGATTGTTGGGTAAATTACATCAGAATGGGCCTGTTGGTCTGGTGGTTAAATGGTGTGTTATTATGGTGGAGGTCTTGTGTTCGAATCACTATGCAGGCAAGGGTATTATTTTTTGCTCAGATTCCGGGATAGAGCTGTGTAATAGAAGGATTCTGAGTAGTGGATGTGTAATGGGAATTAGGGGAGAAGATTAAGAGATTTTGGGGGTTATTGGGATTTTGTTTTATTTTTTCCCATAACCGAATTTTGACTCTCTTTTCCAAAAAAACATTCTATCGCCTATTCTTCTCCATCTACTCTTGCCGAAATTCTCTGAGTTTTTCCATCTTTCTCTTCTTTTTTTCTAGATTTTTCCCTAATTCATTTATTTTCCTTCGTTTCTCATGCAGTTAGTGCTTGCTTAGTTTCGGTAAATGTTTCTCTTTGTTTCTGTCATGAATCTCTTAACAACTGAAGTGGTAATGTTTTTTTCTCTGCGATTTGGGCATAGGGGGAGGCTCGGACTAGTGAATTCAGTGTTCTCGTCTTAACAATAGTTAAACGGAGAGTTACACTTGGCGGTAAGTTGTGTTTCGGTTCGTTCTTGGTTGTCAATTCACTTGTAAATCTAATAAATTGATGTTGAGTGTCTTGATTATAGGCTTTGCAGTGCTCGGGGACTGTTTTAGCATCAAACAAAATAGGGTGTGTACCTGGAACACAAAAAAAAAGGATTCGGCAAAAAGCCAAAATTCATGTTGTTTGGACAGCAGCAGTAGGCTAACTTTGAACAATCGCCATAAATTGTGGAAATCGAATTAGAGGATGAATAAAATATGGAATTAAATTTTATTGAGTCTAGTTTCTCATAGAAGAAATTATGTAAGTAATGGAATTGTAAATTGTGAGGTATAATAAACTTTGTGAGGCAAGGTCAGAATGAATTCGGGTTCCCCTATTCTGACTTTGGAAAATCATCAAAAATTGGAGAAAAATAATTAGGGGTTAAATTTTACATGTTTAAATTATTAATGAGTCTATTTTCAATAGAAACAAATGGAAACATCATCCAAATTTTGTACTAAGAGATAATTCATTTTTAGCAAAGAAGGGACAAAGCTACCAAACAGCAGAACAGAGGTAAGTTTGAAGATTTTACTGTACTTATTGGCTGAACCAAAAATTCTAAAAATTTTATGGTAGAAAGGAATTTGGGTCTAGTTTCAAAAACATCAAGCGGATCTTAATTCGGAAATCTGTAGTTCAAGATATTAATACTTAAGTAACAGTGACTCAAGTAGACAGCTTGAAAGGAACATATAAGTAAATAGTGAAAACATATATGAATAATTAACTAGCACAGGTTACATTAAAAATGGATCACGTGGCCAAGGCCAATGTGGGCCGAGTGGGCCACATGGGTGTGTGAGCCCATTTTTTTGAAAAGTTCTGTAAGGTTGCACGGGTTGCCCAAGTCGACTGTGGACCTACTGTAGGGTTGGTAAGCTTTACTTAGACCCCTATATATGTGATTTGTCGGTCTGATTTCTATACTGAGCATGACTTATGATATCTGAATGTTTGTAATATTAATTGCATAATGGCATGACATATTTTGTATGTTGCATTGCATCGGGGTGGGTGATGATATTTGGAGGAAGTGTCTGAAAGGCTATTAAGCCTGTTATCTGGCAGCTCAGCTGCAACCTTCTGATTATGTGCCGCATTTCGATACAGCATGGTGTGTAAGGATGGGTAGGCTGATTTAATCCCCACATCGTGTGTAGGGTTGGACGGAGATGGTGTGTAGAGGCTAGTGGGTGGGATTTTGATTTATTGTATCTGCATTCTGTATCTGGTATGGGCCAAGGCCCTAATGTATTTCTGAGACTGTATCTGAATGGGCTAAGGCCCAAACTGATTCTGTGATGGGCACAGGCCCCAAACTGTATCTAACTGAATTCTATTGATTATCTGTATGCATATTTTCTGTGGGGATTACACACTGAGTTTGCGAAAACTCACCCTTTCTCTATTTAATCTGTACAGGTAATCCCTAGACTTGACGTGTCGGTGCAGCGGAGGACCCGATGGTGGCCACACGTAAATGTTAGACTGTTTTCCGTTAATGCCTAGAATTTATTACTTATTTGGGTTTTTGATGTATCTTCTGGACTATGGACTTGTTGGCTTTAAATTTGGGACTTTATACTATTTTTATGGAATTTTTTTAAAAACTGCAACTCCACAAAACACGGTTTTTTTCTAAAAACTAAGGTTTTTCGTAAATAGAAATGATTTTCCCTAAATTAATTGGTTACAAAAGCTTCCGCTAAGAGACAAGTTTTAAAGCAAATCAATTAGTTTTTTTAATTAAATAAAAGCTAACTTACTATAATAGTTTTTAAACTCGACAATCTTGTCTTCAATTCTCTTTCCATGTGACATCGCTAGATTCGGCCATAATGTCTAGGCCGAGTTTGGGGTGTTAGAGCTTGTTTATGCATGGTCTTAGTCCAAATTGAAGGCTTGTTTATATGTGCAAAAGTGATTGTAGGTATAAGCATGAATGGGTGAGGAAAATGGCTTGGAAATGACCTATTTTTCGTCTACACGGGCAGACACCGGCGTGTGACTTAGCCGTGTGTCATGTGTCCCCTGTAGTTTTTAAAGAGTTACAAGTTAAGCTGTTACACGGCCTAGCACACAGGCCTTTGGCTTGGCCGTGTGACCCAAGTCAGTGAGTTACACAAGCTGGGACACGGCCGTGTGTCCCTACTTCAAATGTCCACACGACCTGGCCACGCGGCCATGTGATCCCTGAAATTTTAAAAATTTTCATTGTTTCCTAAAAAGTTTTATTAGTTTCCGATTTAGTCTCAACTTGTTTCTAATGTGTTTTTAGGGCCTTGAAAGCTCGTATAAGGGACAATATGCATGTTATGGATTAGTTTTGTCATGTTTAATGATGTGAATTAAAATGTTTTAAATTTTTTGTTTGTTTGAAATGTGCACTTCGGTAATGCTCTGTAACCCTATTTCGGCGATGAATACGGGTTAGGGGTGTTACACAGTCAACTAATTTTTGTATGAATATTAGAATACATTATGTGCTTTATTTATATATATCATGTTTCAGTTATGGAGCTGATCTATTAATTATTTATTTATCTAAAATTGAGTGTTTATTCAAGAGTACTTTGCATATTCGAAAGTGATGGCCCTAATAGAATATCGAGATAGGTGAGACCGAGAGGGGGTAGCCTATCGAGTATAACTTGTGCCAAGTGGTGAGACCAAGAGGGTATCCATATGCCTAGGAAAAGACCAAGAGGGTGACTTAGGTGGTTGACCTACCGCCAATTGTAGTGGTAGTTTAGGTACATTTCGGCACTTAAGGAGCTTGTTTTCTAATAATTTCATAATATTTTTGCTTCATTTTCAATTTTATTATTTTAGATTTAATTATTTTCAAAATAAGCATTTTTATGCAAGTTTTAGTATTTTGATAACCCGTAAGGCCAACTTAGGCCTCGGGAGCGGCTAATGGGCCATTTGAGTATATAGGGTGTCAATTCAAACCTAAGCATACAAGGGATGATGGTCGTGTCACGATATAATGGATCTCGTGTTGTAACACAAAACAACGAATTTGTCAAGGTTGAAAAACACACGACATTGTGACGAGGAGTTTCCCCATCTCACGATGATATGTTGTAATTCGTTGTAACATATTAAACTAGTTTTCATATTTAAGGACATTGAATTTAAGTAATCTTTCTATGTTTTATCTAGTTTTTCCATTTTAATTTTAATTAAATAAAAAGTGTAATTTGAGTCGTTTTATGACCTTAGAACGGAAAGAGGTGTAATAGAGGACTAACATACTTAGTGAGTGTGCAGGAGAATATTCAAAGGTATGAGAGCTTGAGGCTGGTCGCCATGTTGCAACAAAGGAGTATAATGTCGCAACATAGTAAACAGAGTATCAAAATTCCAAGACTGCCTTTGGTGTCGCGACACAACTAGTGGATGTCAAGACATACCCCTGAAGCTGTACTTGAAGCCAAGAAACCTGCCTTTGATGTCGTGACACAAGCACTAGATGTCACGACACCGGCCCTCTATGGGAAGAATTACAAGTGAAGGGCATTTTGGTCAAAAAATGGAAATTAATGTAAAAACATTAGCCAACCTAGGGCTAAGGATGACAGCCAACACTAACACTATAAATAGACTCATAAGACACTTGAGAAATGACTGTTTTGTAACTTAGATTTTTATTTTCAATTTATTTTTCAGTTTCTAGTTATTTTTAGACTTAGGATTTATTTTTAGTTATTTCTATTCGTGTTCATCAAAAGATCTAATTTGTAGATTCAATGCAAACTCTGTGGATTTATACGCTTCAAATATTCTATACAATCAGGATTTCTTCTTAAAATCTTATTCTTGATTCATTCATAATGTTTATTTATCTATCATGTTTATTGTGTTTATGAAATTCATGAGGAACTAATCCTCTTATGGGGGATTAGCGAGTGGAGGTGTGATTAATTAATTTCTAAGTAGGGTTTTCTTAGCGCATCAACTATTTGGGATAAGAAGAACTTAAACCCTAGGCTAACAACCCTAATAAGTCATCTAGGTAGGAATTAACCCAAAATTGGTACTGCCTACCTATGAACCCTTTACCCCAAGCCGATCTAGATTGTGAGGTCGAGAGATAAATAGTGATTAATTAATTTCTATGTAGCATTTTCTTAGGAGATCAATTGTTTGGGAACTTACACTATTCAATTATTATTCATGGCTACTCTTTCTATCGAGTTTATATTGTTTATGGTATCCATGAGGAACTAATTCTCATGTGGGGCATTAGCAAGTAGAGGTATGATTTGCTTTGTAGGGTTCTCTTAGTGGATCAATCGTTCAGGAAAGGAAGAACTTAAACCCTAGACCTAACAACCCTAAGAAGTCATTAAGGTGGGAATTAACTCAAAATTGGTATGGCCTATCAGTGAACACCTTAACCCCACACTAGTCTGGATTGTGAGGTCAAGAGATAAGTAGTTCTTACTGACTTGTTATCCTAGTGGAACATCAGAAGATCTTGCTAGGATATCGACTAGTTGATTGAACAATAAACTCGAAGCGACAGTTGATTATGATTACCAAAACAAGCTAATAACCCATGCTCAGATTTGATAAATTTACTATTTTATTTTTCATTATTTCTTTTCTTTTTATTTTTATTATTATAAAGAATCCTAAAAACCTTTCTTTTTATTTGATCATAATATAATTCACCTAAAGTACTAATTAGACCTATTTATGCTTAAGTTAGAATTAATTTAGTGCTTGCCTCCATTGGGTACGATCCTCAGAGTGCCCATCCACTCTATTGTAACTATATTACAACCTAACCCGTATACTCGCAAATATCGCTTTTTCATATATTAGCACATCATCATTACTATCATTTGGCACATGCCCACAACACAACACAATTCACAATAGCCATCACACACATCTCATGTCACAATATCGCATCATATTACTCAGTCCACAATTATTCACATAATCACACATTTTGCCAAAATAAATCAAGGGGAAATAGAAATCTTACACTTGGAACTTAGGATACGGGTTTAGGCTATTCCTAAGCTCCCAATTAACACTATGAATCGTGTCTACTAGCAGTGATTCCAAACACTCACAATAACACATCATATTACTCAATCCACAATTATTCACATAATCACACATTTTACCAAAATAAATCAAGGGGAAATAGAAAGCTTACACTTGGAACTTAGGATAGGGGTTTAGGCTATTCTTAAGCTCCCAATTAACACTATGAATCATGTCTACTAACAGCGATTCCAAACACTCACCAATCACTTGAAGCCTAAGATAAGGGTTTCGGCTTTTCCTTGCCTTATTCCTTGCTTGTAGAAGGCTCCAATGGTTCTGATGCTTCACACATAATAACCACACAATATACACAATTAAATAGCAGCCAAAGACTCACCTAAACCAACCAATAAGGCAAGCCTAAGCTATATTCCTCATGAAACTAAAATGACTAACAAACTTGAAAATCAAATATATTAATCTTTACTCATTCCCAATGCCTATAATCGATTCCAAACATATAATTATACAACTAAGAACAATTCCCAACCTTCAAACTACTCAAAACTATGCAGATTCATGGATTTGAAATTTTCACATACAATGGAATTTTCACAAAAACTCAATAAAATGTTGGAATTCCTTAACGATACTTTAAGGAATGTTTAGAAACCTCTAATCACATCAAAACTAATGGAAAACACTTTGAACCCTCGTTTTTATTCAAAATCTTAAAATCCACCACTAATGAATCAATTTTCGATTTTTATTCAAAACATTCAATTTAATGGGTAAAAGCTCAGTTTAAAAGATCAGATAACATTAGCAACTAATAAGAAATCAAGTTGTTACCTTCGGTGGAAGAGAAACGAGCTTTTGGTTGAAAACTCGAAAAACCACAAGCTTGAGATATGACAAAATCAATGGTGTTTTTGGTGTTTTTCTTCGAGTTCTATGAAGATTAATGGCTTGGGTGATGATAGAAATTAAAGGAATTAAGGTTTGTAAAATAAAATCAAATGGGAGAAGCTTGGGTAGAACAAGAGAATATAACAAAAATATGGAGAAGAAACCAATGTGGGTTTTATGAAGATGAAGGGGGAAAATAGGGTATTTTTTAAAACTTTGGGATATTTACCTTAATGGTACTTATAATTCAAACCCTTTAACAAAACAGTCCTTATTTTAAAATTAAAGATCTTTTCTACCTTATTTTCAAAAAATTAATTTAATTTTCAAAAGGGTATAGTCGAAAATAATTTTAGGTTACCATAATTCAAATTGTTCATACCCATTCCAAGCCAAAATTCCAAATTTACCCTCAAAAATTCTAGGCTCAATTCTAGGGTGTGACAAGAGATGCCAAAGAACTAGGAGTATATCGAGAAGAGACAAAATGCCACAAACTGAGACACTTGAAGTAGAGGTATTCTATGTTTGGGGAATTGACTTTATGGGACCGTTCCCAAGTTCTTTTGGGAACCAGTACATTTTGCTAGCTGTTGATTATGTCTCTAAATGGGTGGAAGTTGTAGCATTATCGACCAATGATACTAAAGCAATAGTGAGATTTTTAAGGAATAATATTTTTGCTTAATTTGGGACACCCCGTGCATTGGTAAGTGATGAAGGATCACATTTTTGTAGTAAACTATTTGAAGCTGCCTTAGCCAAGTACAGTGGGAGACATCGAATGACAACATCATATCATCCTCAGGCTAATGGCTAGGTAGAGGTATCCAACAGATAAATTAAAGGAATTTTAGAAAAAATAGTAAATCCAAGTCCGAAAGATTAGGCAATAAGATTAGATGATACATTATGGGCTTATAAAACAACGTACAAAACTCTGATAGGTATGTCTCCTTATAAATTAGTTTATGGAAACAAATTGTCATTTACCGATTGAATTAGGAAAAAAAATCATATTGGCAATCAAAAAATTGAATTTAGATCCAAAACTAGAAAAGAAAGAAATACTATTTCAATTACAAGAACTAGAAGAATTTTGTTTTATGGCATATGAAAATATAAAATTATACGAAGAAAGGAGTTGACGGCGACATGATGCAAAGATTAGGAAGTGACTGCTCCTACTTGGACAAAAAGTGATGTTATTTAATTCAAGATTGATGTTATTCCCTGGAAAGCTCAAATCAAGATGGACTGGTCCATATACCATAAACCAGGTGACACCTTATGGGGCAATAAAACTTATATAAAAAGGAGGTCAATTTTTTCTTGTACATGGGCAGAGAGTCAAACATTAATTTGGAGGAACAAAAAAGGAAGTCATTGACACTCAGACCTTACAATGCAAAATTATATGAAGCTAAGATAGAAACGAGGACCAATTGAACAAAAAATGCGAACCAAATGAAATAAGTGACATGATAGAAAACATTGAAGTAAGAAAAAATTGGTTTCAATGTCGCAACCTCCACACTTCATGTCGCAACATAACACGAAATTTAGAATAGGTAAACTGCCTTTAACATCGCAACATATTTCAGGGATGTTGCGACACACATGCATAATCTATTGATCAATTTTAAACTAACTACTGACGTCTTTATAATTGAATTCCAATAGATTTAGAACTCTTTAACCTTCTAACAATTATAAATATTTTTCCTAACACAATTGTAATTCCCAAAGTGTATTAATGTCTTCTTCAAAGATAAACAGGTCACATCACTCTTCTAATTACCTACACATCATTGTCGAGAAAATAAGATTCCTTGGCCACTATTCAAGAACGTGACAAGATCAAGAAGAGCCACTACAACCTGTTCAGGTTTGAAAACAAATTTATAACATCATGAATTCATCTGTTTAATTCCAGGAAAGTCGCATAGATGAATGTCTATAGCAATTCCAACCTTACAGGTTTATCCAATAACAAGGATTTGATCTATTAATGAGAAATTATAAAGGCGTGTGGGAGATTACAACAAAAAGAGAGTGAACTAAATTCTGGTTACCACCTGAAGAATAAATAGTTATACCCATGGTACAGGAATTTTATCTTGAGCTGAAAGAAAGGGAAGCAACAAAACCCTTCTATAAGATGCGAACCTTTGTTAAAGTCAAAGAAGTTAATGTCCTGGTAATTGAAAGAAGTATTTTTCAATTTTATGATGCTCCATAAAGAATTATCGTGATTACTTACATAAAATAGATCTCAAAGAAATCAAGAACGTAGACATGGAAGATATTTTGAGATTTTTAACAGAGGGAAAAGAAGTTTGGGCATATCAACCAGGAACAACAATACCTAAGACATTGAACCAAGCACTGATGACTGCAAATGCAAAAATATGGATGAAATTTTTGTGTTCAAGGATTTGGCCTAAAGTTGATCTTTTTGATATTAGGTCGATTCAAGCTATTCTAGTTTATGTCATCCTGAAAAAGAAGAAAGTATGCATTGGTACATGGATATATCAAAATATGATCGAATGTGCACAAAATTAGAAAAAATGAGCATTCTTTCAATATCTGATCACAGAATTATGTAAAAGAGTAAGAGTGTCTATTGAGCAGCTGGACAAAGAGATGAATCCCCTAAAGAAATTGCCAAGAGATGATGTCTATAAGCAGTACATAATTCTACAAAGGAAACAAAAGAATGAGAGGAGAACAAGAAGACTCCAGGAGGAAGATGAATAATACGTTAAAATAATATATACATTTAGTAGGATTTTATTTTTCTTTGAGTTTAAACTTTGTTAGGAAAGTTAAGTTAATTCTTAGGATTTTGTAATTAGTCATGTTTAATAATTTACTACTATTCCATTGATATATTTATGAATTTTTGTACAAAATCCCAACATAGTAGAAACACAAACAATGTGAACTTCCAACAATCAAAGGAGGAAGCACCTACCAATTGCCTACAAAACTATCATGATCAATCATGTAACTTTGTTCCTTATCTTTTCAGGGCTACATATTGAGGACAATGTGTTATTTAAAGTGTGAGGGGTAACATAGAAAATTTGTTTTAAACTTTCATTTTTCTTGTCAATTGTGTTCTTGAGCTTGTAGAAATACAAGTGATTGGTTAGGAGCATGTACATAGGTTGATTGTATTTATGGTAATTTTGGCATGATGATATATGATTTTAAATTTTTTATTATTAGACTATTAAGCTCTATATATTACACTGTAAATAGATTTTAAGCAATCAAATGTACCGAATGATAAAGAGAATACAAGGAAACGAGCATGCTAGTATGAATGATAGACTGTTGAATTTGTAATTGTTTGGTTGACTAAATTTGTGAATACTGAGATACCTAGGGATGACCTAAGGCATTTTTTGGTATACACCCATAGCCAAAAAGCTAACCCTATTTATTCATCCTTAGTACCTATTTTGAACCAAAAAAACACTTCTTAATGAACTTCTATACAAAAACCGAGCTAAAATGATAATTTGTGCTTACCCTTTTCCTTGGTCCTGAATTCCATGATTATAGACATCTGGCCATACGTGTTGAGGGTTAAGTAGATACATTACGACAGGTTTTGTAAAAATAGAGTGAAATAAGAAGGATCAATGTGATATAGTGATTATAAAATGATCGGAGCTAAAAATTTGATATAGTGATAATAATATTGTAAAAACACTTCTTGATGAACTTCTATACAAAAACCAAGCTAAAAATGATAATTTGTGCTTACCCTTTTCCTTGGTACCGTATTAAGGCCTAAAGACACGGGCAAGGTAACTTGAGGTTTTTGCTCTCGAAAGAAACAGACCATTTTACAAATTTTTAGAGCAGTAAACTGAGTATGATTTTTCTGAGGCATTATTGAAAGTAAGGGTATATTCTTAGTAATCCCGACCTTCTATATCAATATCATATATCCTTTATTCATTGTCGTTGTATCTTTACCATATCATTCTTAGTTATTTATTTGTTCATTTATATAATATTCCTGTAGTATTTCTCATAATTGCCATTACATTCCTACTCTCATTTTACCATAGCATTTCCAAGTTTTCGTTAATTCCACATATTGCATACATCACTATTCCTTTAATTGCCACTACATACTTACCATAGCTTTACCATAGCATTAGTTCTATTTTATATTATAATAACTTGACCACTTTTGTGCCTCAATCCGATCCTCGTGGGAATGATACTCACTTATCATTTTATTACTTGATTCGACGTGTATATTTTCACAATTCGCATATCATATTCACACACGATAAGTTTTAACGCCATTACCGAGGAATTGATAATTTGGTGTAATTTGGTTTGGTTATTTTACTTAATTCCATTAGTTTATTTAACTTAGTTATATTTAATTTCTATAGGTTTTCCATCAGTGAATCAGAAGAGGCATTCATGTTAACAAAAAATATCCTTTTGACCCAGAGATCGAGAGAACTTTATGAAGAAAGCAGAAAGAACTATGAAAAATGGCTAGGAATGGGAATAATCTTGGTCTTAATGATAATCTAAATGGTCAGGATGCTAATCCTCTTAATCGTAGGATGATAGATGATCGAGACAGACCAATTGGGAAGTATGTTATTCTAATTTTGGATGATCTAAATCCAAGGATAGTCAGACCACAAATACAAGCTCAATAGTTTGAACTGAAACCGATAATGTTTCAAAGGTTACAAACAGTAGGACAATTTGGTGGACTACACGCTGAAGATGCAAGACTACATTTAAGACTTGTTCTAGAGGTTTGTGACTCGTTTAGACAACAGGGTGCTCCTGAAGACGCTCTGTGACTTAAACTGTTTCCATATTCTTTAAGAGATTATGCGAGAGCATGGCTGAATGTTTTGCCATCTAGAACAGTGGCATCATGGAATGATCTTTGCCAAAGGTTTTTGCTACGGTATAGTCCATCAAATACGAATGCCAAGTTTAGAAATTACATCACATCCTTTCGGCAATCAAAGGATGAAACACTATATAAAGCTTGGGAATGATTTAAAGAATTACGTCGGAAATGTCTGATGCATGGATTCCAGCACTGAACTCAGATAGAGATATTTTATAATAGAATGAATGTGCATACAAGGATGGTAGTTAATGCCTCTACCAATGGTACTTTGTTGGATAAATCTTATAATGAAGGAACTGAAATTTTGGAAAAGATTGCCAACAATGATTATCAATATCCTACCATGAGAGTTTGGACGGGTAAGAAAGCTGTTGGTACCATAGAACTTAATGCAATCACTTCATTGACTACCTAGGTATCATCTTTAATTAATATGATCAAAATAATGAAGAGACAACTATAGTTCAGGAATCATGTGTTTATTACGGTGAAGACTTTGTGTTTGAGGACTGCCCATCAAACCCAGCATCTTTGTGCTACATGGGTAATTTCAATTGGAATACTAATCTCTATTCCAACACCTATAATCCAGGGTGGAAACAACATCTAAACCTTGGTTGGAATAATCATGGTAAGGGAAATTTTAACAATGCTGCAAGATAGAATGCCATCAGTGCACCACCTGGTTATAATCAACCTATGCTGGGGCAAAAAGTCCAACAAGTCAGTCATCATCATCACCACCATCTATTGAAAACTTGTTGAAAGAATTCACGACTAAGAATGGTGTCGTAATTGAGAGTCAAGTTAAATCCCTACGAGCTCTTGAAAAGCAAGTGGGATAAATAACAAACGCTCGAAATTCAAGGCCACAAGGAGCATTGCCAAGTGATACTGAAAATTCGAGAACCCAAGGGAATGAGCAGTGCAAGGAAATCACTCTTAGAAGTGGGACTTAGTTGGATGAAGTTGTTTAAGATTCCACGATAGAGGAAGACAAATCTAGTCACAATCAATAAAAGACCTCAGAACCTACTGAACGGCAAACAACACCTGAAAGGGTACATTGAGAAAAATTGTGACAAAATCAGATCATGTTGCCAACAAGAATGCCACAGCAAAATAATATCAGCAACCAAAAGGAAGACCACCTCTACCTTTTCCTTAGCGATTCCATAACTCTAAACAGGATGTTCAGTTCAAAATATTTTTAAAGGTCTTGAAGCAGCTCCATATAAACATACCGCAAGTAGAAGCTTTGGAAAAAAAATGCCCAATTATGTGAAATTTATGAAGGTTATAATGTCGAAAAAGCGTAGATTGGAACAATTTGAGACTGTTGCTCTCACTGAAGGGTGCACAACAATGCTGATGAATAAGTTGCCTCTAAAGTTGAAGGACCCATGGAGTTTCACTATCCCATGTTTTATTGGAAATCATTATATTGGTAAGGCATTATGTGATTTAGGAGCGAGTATAAATCTAATTCCTCTATCTATTTTCAAGAAGCTGGGAATTGGAAAAGAAAGACCTACTAGGGTTACGTTACAACTAGTTAATCGATCTTATGCCCATCCGAGAGGTAAAATTGAAGACGTACTAGTAATGGCACATAAATTTATCTTTTCTACGTATTTCCTTATTTTAGAATGTGAAGCTAATCATGATGTGCCAATTATTCTTAGAAGACCTCTTCTTGCTACTAACAGGACTTTAATTGATGTGTAGAAAGGTGAATTGACCATAAGGATGAATGATCAGCAAATCACATTTAATGCATTTAATGCCCTAAAATGTACTTATGAGAATAAAGAATGTTGTGCCATTGACTTGATAGAAACAAAAGTTGAGAAAGAGTTCATGAGATTTTTCCATAGCAATTCTGATAGTGATGAAGGTTCATTTGAGCGGAAACCCTTGTGTACTTTGCTGGAGTAAAATAGACCTTTTAATTTTGATGAATAATGCTTGGTAGCTCATGTATATCCACATGGAGCTGTTGACGTCAAGGACATGAAAACGAGGGACACATTTAAAGTTAATGGACAAAGCTTGAAGCACTACTTGGGTGCTCATGTGGAGCAAGACAAACATTCCATTAATCTTTGAGATTTTTAAATTCAAAACCAATATTTTAAAATTTTGTAGATTTAAATTTCTCTTAGTTATTCCATTTTCATTGTTTAATAAAATGCAGGAGGGGAAGGGGTCAGTGACGCAGATCCCATTGAGACAAATCCTGCCAATAAAGAGAATGCACCCAAAGAACCAAAGGAAGAACCTGAGAAAATAGAGTATGTTAGCATTGAGACTAAACGTGAGGACGAAGAGAAAGCAAATCCGTCAGTTGCACCACTAGTAGATAGCACTGTGGCTGTTCCACCTCCTTCTACTAAAGTGATGACTGAACAAGATCATGAGATCAATTGGATTATTGATGAACTCATAAGATTTGATAATGAAGAAGAGGATGTACCACCCAATTTACTTAAAAGGTAGATGCGCTATAAGATGAGTGCACAAAAGACCACTTGTTGCAATTAAAGTACCACCATTCAATTCCAAGCTCAGGAAGTTTTTCTCCCCTTATTACATCTCATTATGTATATATATATGTTCTTGCATTCATGATTCATATCTGTACATGCATTGAGGACAATGCATCCCTTAGGTTTGGGGGTGTATTGTGCATCTAGACTACATTAGATATTTAGTTGAGCATGCGTGTCTTAGTATTTTTGTTCCTTTGCCATTCATGTTCCCATATCACACATAACTGTAAAAAAATTATTTAGACTTTGATAAGTGTATTTTTGTCTGTGATATTTAATGAGGAACTTAATTCTTCTATAAACTTAGAAAGTTGTGAAAGTGGATTAGGTGATTTTAGCTTAGGATAGTTTGTTTGTAAATTGATCCCTAAAATTACAATTACAATTGATCCATAGTAAGTTTCTTTTGATTAAGTAACATGGCAATACTCAATAATGAATAAAGTGGCAATGTCTAAGAAAATTCTTCAGAAAAATATGCCATCAATTACTCTAATGCTTAGAATTTCAGAGTAAGTCAGCACCACTTTGTTTGCTCTATTGTGCTGTTGACTAGAAAAGCAAGTTTGATTAAGAGTGTGTAAATTAAAATTAATAATAAGTAGTATAGGGGCACTCCACTGTAGTACTAGGCTGAGTAGCTAAGGGGGTAGTTGTTTGCTCCATCCATCTTTTTAGTCAAAAGCCTTAGCTTCATGAGTATTTAAATCGTGACATGATTGAGTATTTGGCAATTTAGTGTATGCTCCATTGTAATTGTCGAGTCAAAGAATCATATGACGAGCGGTATCCCCTAATCAAAAAAATATGCATAATAAATGAATATGTATGTGTTTGAGTATGTATAAGGCCAAATGAAAAAAAAAACTAAGTTAGTTAAAAGATTAGCTAAGTAAATTAGAAGATACTTGCTATAGTGAAAATTGCATGAATACTTAGGATTTTTCTTTCTTTTAGGGAAAATTTTGTTGCATTGCCTTGCTAAATAAGCTATTAAACTTGATCAATATTTTAAACATAGAAGATTGTTGAGAACTAAAGTACAAAATGCTCTTTAAATGGTCTAACAGTCCAAAGGTAATTATGTTGCTATGGCAACTCTTACATTCATACATTCATGCATATTTTGCTTGAGGACAAGCAATAACTCAGGTTTGGGGGTGTGATAACTCTTAAAAAGAGTTATATTTCATGCCTTTAGACCAAGCTAATTGCATGTACTTAAGTAAATTTAGTTTCATTTTAGGACATTCCATTCATAATTTTCATTGCATTACATTAAGAAGATTGGACTATGCTTAAATGTTCTTCTATGTTACTTTTAATTGCTTAAGGTCGGGCTGTGTTTGGTGGTTTGGCAGATGCAAGTTGAGGAATAAAAAATAAAGGAGTGAAGGTTTGTCGAGAAAAAGGGTTGGACATTTTGTCAACACAAATGCCATGGCAATACCGAGAAGATCAAGTCAACACTTAACGCATACCAATTTCATCCCAACTGTACTTGTACCAAAATAATCTACCTAAAAAAGAGGAGAAGATAATCTTGGGTTGTTGGTTTTTATCCTAGAAAAAAAATTAAAAAATGAGAAGATAATCTTGAGTTGTTGAAAGAAGAATTTAAAAAAAGGAGAAAATAAACATGGATTGTTGGAGTTACCCTAGGAAAACAAAGCTATAAAAAGCCAAAGGAGAAACCCTAAACGGTGAACAAGTGTGGAGAGCCTTAGGCAAAGATAGAGGATAACGACTGAGTAGAGACTGAAAGAGAAAGACAAAAGCAATCCCTCTCAGCCATCACAGGACACTGTGCTACTATAGTGTGAACTAGACACGTGAAAGCTGTCTCCCCAAAGTCTTCCGTATTTATTACTTTTTTCTTCCATGAATTGAATGATGAAAATAGTGTTGGATGTTATTTTGATTTTGAATTTTATGTGCCAACCCATGAGCTAAATCTCATCGGGTTGGGATTAAATGATGAAACTTTTTATTTTATTTAATGGTTAAAGCATAGATCCGAATCAATTTTCTGTTTCATTCAATTGTTTTATTTCTAAATTGTATGCGTGCAATCCCTAGACATAAATGACTGTTCGGCATGCCCATAAAATAAATCTAATTTTGAAAAGGTTAGATTAGTTGGATCAATATTGAATGATATGAGCAAGTACTCCACCGGTACTTGTAGTAGACTCTAGACATAGAGTAGTGCTCATGCAAAAGGAAAACAATACAGGGTACTGTATTAAGGCCTATAGACACGAGCAAGGTAAATTGAGGTTTTTGCTCTCGAAAGAAGCAGACCATTTTAGAACTCTTCTGAGCAATAAATTGAGTATGATTTTGCCGAGGCATTGCTGACAGTAAAGGTACATTCTTAGTAATCCTGACCTTCCAAATCAACATCATATATCCTTTATTCTGTACTGCTGTATCTTTACCATACAATTCTTAGTTATTTATTTGTTCATTTACATAATATTCCCGTAGTATTTCTCATAATTGCCATTACATTCCTACTCTCATTTTGCCATAGCATTTCCAAGTATTCAATAATTCCACATATTGCATACATTCTTTTATTTATATTTCGTTAGCTTGATCAACTAAGTTTGTATGAATATTAGAATAAATTGTGTGGTTTATTTATATCTAGCATGTTTCAGTTATGGATCTGATCTATTAATTAAGTTATTATTTATCTAAAATTGGAGATTATTAAAGAGTACTTAGTATATTAGGAAGTGACGCCTCTAATAGAATTTCGAGATAGGTGAGACCGAGAGGTGGTAGCCTATCAATTATAATTTTTGTCAAGCGGTGAGACCGAGAGGGTATCCGTATGCCTAGGAAGAGGCCGAGAGGGTGACTTAGGTGGTAATCCTTAATGAATATGAGACTAAGAGGGTATTCATAGCTAAGGGTGGTAAATAACTCAGCTAAGGGTAATTAATGACTTAGTTGATACTTAGGGATTCAATCGATTATAGGCCGAGAGCTCGCATTATCGACACTAGGAATAGGAAACTCGATTAGGTTAATTAAGGTTTATTAATTTAATTAATTTAATAAATACTTTAACTGGAATTGCACTACTAATTCATTACTCGATTAGATAAGTAATTATTTTCTGTAATTAATTTAATAATAAATTTCTCCAATATGTAATTACTTAGGTAAGATCCTCAAAATACTTACCGGTGTTTCGTTGTAACACTTCTATATTACAATTTGATATGTTCGCTTGCAGATATCACACTTAATTTATATATGTTTATTTGCACAATTTTAACTCTAAACGTTCACACATTTGTAGGCAGTTTAAAGCTAAGATTGACTTGATTCCGTCTAGCACAAAGCACGGGTACTATTCAGTTAAAGTTTATTACTACAAATATCACAAAATGACTCAGTGTTTAAAATTTTCAAATCTTCCGTTATAACCGTAAAACTATTTTCTTAACCATTTATTTCAACATCAGTGAACCGTCGTCTCCACCTCCATCCACATTTACCCTTCAATGGTATCGAAATGTTTTCACATTTAAAAAATTATAATGTATTTAAATTTAACTATTAACATAGAAATCTTAAAATATATACACTGATATTTATCACATCCACAAATGTGAGTGAAAATAATACATCATATATAATTTTTATTTAAAAATATGATTTTATATATGATTATTGTAGTTTGAAAAATAACATTAGAAATTACATAACTAGTTTATATATTATTCAGGGTTTGATTTTTATCTAGATAATTTTAGTGGGCTGATGATTTTTTTTAAATAATAATGATTTTTATAATTTTTATTTAATTAATTTTGACTTTAGTATTTTTATCAACTAGGTTGGTGTCATTACACTCAAGGGCGAAGCTAAAAGAAAAATTGGTGAGGGTGAAATTCTTTTATAGGAGTTAAAATGTAATTTTATCATTGTATTGACATGTATTTTTATAGTGTTTAGAACGATTAAATCAAAAGTACATTATCTTTATAAGGTCAAACTATAATTTTATCATATATTAACTTCAATTTTTAAAAATTTTGAAGAGCTAAACCTGAAATTTCCCATTTAAGGGGGAATGGCCCCTACCTCCCCCGCCTTCACCTAGACTACACTCACAACATCAAACTCAATTTAAAAAGTTTATATATATATATATATAGATAGATAAATTAATTAATTAATGTTAGCAACACAAGGGAACAGTGGTTAAGATTCTTTGTTAAAACCCTATGACCAAATATGTATTTGGACACCACATGGTAATTGAGTGAAATTGTAATTACTAGAATGGTAATTACAAGATATTATAATTCCCTAAACATGTTTGGTCAATAAAGTGTAATTATATCAAAATTCCCTATTTTGCGTTTGGTAGTACAAATTGTAATTACATAGTTACATAATTTAATTTATTTTTTAAATTATTAATTATTATAAAAAATCATCAATAATACTTGAGAAAATAATTTCTAAACAAGCAACAAAAATCAAAATCAAATCATCGTATGTAATAAGAAAGTAGTCAACAATACAACTACTAATAAAAATAACAAGAAAAAATAAATGTCATATACAATTTTATCTAATTGCTTTAACATTCCATATTTGTTGGGTTTTTCTCTCTTAACATTTAACACATACTCATTATCATCATTTATTGGTCATTGACTAATTTCTTCGTCATTTGAATCAAACTGAATTTGTATGATTAATATTGTTATAATCTTTTTGCATGCACTCTTCAAAGTATGGATCATCTCAATTTTACCTACAAATAAAGTTATGAAGTATGCAACATATTAGCACAACCTAACGTTTTTTTAGACTATACTAAGGAGGTGTTGGTATATGAAATCTTTTTTTTTTTTAGAATAGGAAATTTCCTATCAACCACATTTTGAAGCTTTAAATGTCTCAAATGAAAGAATTCACGAGCCATATTTGGTGTTTGTGTCTAGCTCTATTCTCTCAAATGGTATCATACCCTACATATGGTACAAGAAAATCTTTTGTATTTGCAGAGTCAACATCTACTACACAATATTTTTCTAACATGTAACAATTTGAATAGTTTATAAGAAAAACAAAGTAATTTACGAAAGGTAGTGATGATAATATTTGTGGATTATCAAATTCTATATTTAACCTACTGGATAGTTAACACCCTAGCATTTGAGGCACAAATCAACTTTATAATCCTTCAATTATAATAATTTTTATAAACCTAATTTGCAGTTGAAGGGTGCCCAATAGCAAACCAACTTCATAACATTTCTATAGTATTTATAATATAATCTTTATAAAAAAAATAGCATTCAATAATTTTTATAACCGCTCAAATAAATGTCATGCAAGAGTAATATAGAATTTATAATATAACATTTATAAACTTAATTTGCTATTAGATCAAAGATTGCGTGAAATAATATTATTATTGTATAAAATAATTTTTGCAAACTTGTATAAAAAATAATTTCTTATAGGTAAATCATGTATGTCTGTTTGGGAAGTCGTAGGGTAATTAGTAATTGCATATAATTACTCTAATTCTCAACCTCACCCTAAAAATTGAAAAGTGCAGAACTGAATGGTTACCCAAACATGTCATATTCTGTGTAATTATAAGCAATTACACTCAAATCCAATTATTAAATGTTTTCCAACAATCCCGAAAAATTAAACTTTATTAATGTAATTGCGTCTCCAAATTTATAATTGACTTTGCGCAAAAAGTAACATATCTATTTATTTTACAGCAATCTAGAAAAATATACTTTTTGAAGATTTTTGTGAGTATAAAGTGCATGACATGTTAAAATAAAACTTTATTTGTTTTTTCTTGTGAGTTTTATACCTATAATTTGGTGAATTTCGTTTTCAAATGCCATGATGCCAACATTTTGGGCCTTTGCTTTAGAACCATCACAAATCAATTGCACAATTCCTATACTAATTCATTTGTTTGTATTCCCCAGGTGAATTGTATATATAATTTTTTCACCAAAAATGGTCTACTCAAAGTACTTTTAAAAATATATAACGAATTTAAAATTGATTATATTAATCTTTAAAATAACAAAAAAATCACTATTTGAATATTAATTTAAATAATACTATTAATAATTTATTTTAATGCCAATTTCTAAAAATTTTGCCTACCAACTTTGAAAGAGGTAATTAATTTGGTAGTTTCAAGGGAAGATGTCTAATAAGTCCTCTATGGACAGGGTATCTTTGAAGGACATGCAGCTCAATGCTAACAATAATAATGCTGTGCCTTTTGCTTCAGAGGTGGATGATATTGAGCTTTGGGCCGGTGACGTTATAACCGAGGGTTTCCCCTCTAGACAGAGTGCATCATGTTCTTATACAAAGCATGAGAAGAACAATTATTATAAAACTTTTAGGGAGAAGAATCAGCAATGTCCTACTTAATAATATTTATGCTTTGTGGAAACCTGTTTATGGATTTAGAGAATGATTATTGGATGGTCAAATTCTTGGACGAGACTAATTATTCTAACTCACATTGCAATTGTGATTTATGAGAATTTTAATCTAAATCTTTTGGAGGGATCAGAATACTCTATTCATCGAGTCTTTCTCTGGCTTCATAACGATCTTCCTTCTTCCTCTATTCTACCGGATCGGTCAAAGGTTATCAGGACTTGGTCTCATGATACTTTCCTTATTCCAAAGGTGACTTGATACGAAATAATATCAGCTACATCTGCAGTAGCACTTTCACCGCAACCTTAGTATTTGGTAGTAATTCCAAAAATTAAATTTTGAGTTAATCAAATTGAGTTATTCAATTTTTTCAAATCAATTCGAATAAACAATCTGGTTTTTGAGTTCTAGTCGATTAGACTTTTACAACTCAAATAATTTGAATAACTTGAATAGTAGTTTCATGGAAATACTCATTGGATCCTAACAGTTTTGGAAATATGCAGAGTGATTTCTTTCAATAAAAAATTAAAAATTAAAAATATTTATAAAATATTTTTTCCAAAATTTTATAGATATATATACAATCAAAAAATTAAAAATTATTAAATATATAAAAATTTTAATTTATATATATTTTTAAAAAATTTAAGATGATAAATTTGAGGTATTAAATAAGTAAATTACCAATTCTAGTTAATTATCTTGTTTTTTTTCTCTTATTTTGTTTTAAAAGAGTTTTCAAATATATGTATATATGGTACTTATGTTCTTTTAACCTAGGTTGTGCTTGATAATTTGAAAAATTAAGCACTAAATTTTTTATATTAAAAATTATTTGGTAAACTAGTAAATATAAGTACTGAATATAATTTTATTGTTTGATAAAATTAAATGCATATTTTTTTTAATTTTAATCTTATTAATCTAATATTTTATATTATTTTGAATAGTTTTGGATAAAAGATAAATATGATCATTTGAATATCTCAATCTTTTTAAAAGAAGGATAATTTATTTCAAATTTTTAATAAAATAAAATCAAAATAATATTTTCTACCTTAAGTGATAAGAATTACCTACCTACTTATCTTATTCGACATTTTTTTTGTTGAAAATCTTATATTAAGTAAAAAATTAAAATGATTATCGAGTACATTTGAAATATTAAAATGTTGAAAATTTTCATTTTCACTAAAATGAATAAAAATTTTCAATGGTTTATCAAACACATCCTTAAAATGTAGTCATATTATCAACAATATTTCAATACGGCCGTTGTAAATTTTTTAATTTAACTCGAACACATTTATTCACTCGACTCGAATTGAAAAAAATTCCAAATCGAGTTATGATGATAAAATAAAACTTTTCAACTCAACTGACTCGAAACTTTTTTACTCAACTAGATGAAATGCTTACCCCTAGTATTTGGATAAGCTCGGTAAATTTGAAGAGGTAATTCTTTTGGGTAAATTTTTGTTTTTTTTTTCAATATTATGCATAGGGAACGGAAAAAAAATAATTTCAAAACTAAAATTAAACCTAGCAATATATTTATTAATTTTATATAAAAATATTTCATTTTTCATTAATTAGTTAAATTATATACTAAAATATAAAGCATATATCTTAAAAAGTATTTTTTTTATTTTTTTTAAATTCATGATTTTTGTTGATAATAAATTAGTGTATGTTGATCTCTCTTATTCCTTATTTCTATGTTTAAATAGTTATAATCTTTAAAAATTGTATTTTATAATTAAATATTTATGTGCATTGACTAACACACAAGTGATAACTATTTGTTTTAGATTGTAGGAAGTCATATTATTTGTCAAGTAAATGTTAGGTTTCTCTTATGTTATGTTTTTAATTGAGATAAAATATAATAATTAGGATGAAATTTTATAATAAAATGATATTTAATAAGAAGAGAAACTCAAAAGGAAAAAACAAACTTTATGTTTTTTAAAAACGATTGAAACTTATTATATTTAATGTGTGAAATACCAAAAAATTTAATTATTGTTTCATTAATTTAATGCAAATAAAATTATATTTAAACCTAAAATAAATATTTATTTTTTAATGTAAATTTTACCTTTAAAATAAAAAGAAATAATTTTAAGTTAATCGTATCTTTCTTAAAATCAAAAGACAATTATAAAGTATCAGAATAATTAGTACGTAATTAAAACACCATTAATTTAATTAATACATATTAAAATTTTAACATGTCATTAGTAAATTATATTATTGTTATGAAAAATGTTTACATGGAAATTATTGGGTTTAGGGTAGAAGGGACATTGGTATTTTTTTTATAATAATTATGTTGGTTGTGATGCGTTTAGTTTTATTTTTAAAAGCATATCTTTCTGTTTAAAGATTGGAGAGGAATTATAGGTAGTTTTAGGCATTGTATAAAAAAAACTTAAAAATATGTTATAAATTATAATGAAATTAATGCTCGATTCATGTGTCTTGGGTTAAACGGTGTTCTTATGCTCTTAAATTATTAAAGCAATGATGCATTATCTAAGAAAAATTATGAAAATGTGAGAATATGAAAGTAAAATTGCTACCATCCAAATAATAGAAAAATAAAATAAAATCATTAGCTATACATAAATTATAACATTGCCAAGCAAAAAGGAAATAAATTATGAGTTATCAAAATAGCAATAAAAATGCATCACTTATCCAAATATTTTACCAATCACTTCTTCATGAGATACGAAGGAAATAGAGGAAGCAATAAGTACAAATGAATATTGTACTAAAAAATATAAGTATGCGAGATAAATAAATAAATATTGTAACTTCTATTAAAATTAATATTAAACAAATCACGGGAGTTAGGTTAGATGGCAATGATCTCTCCTACTTTAACTAGTAGTTGAGGGTTTGATCCTCACCTTGGGTGTAGAGTAACTTTATTAAAATTTGTGGTTAGTATCTACCTTCTTAATGGGTCAATTACTTCATTATCTTGAGAATTGAATGATGAAAGGCTCCAATGTTATTCTGTTAAAAATCTTTTCAATTATAAGGTAGACTTTACTCTCTTTTTTTTTCTAGATTTATGTAATTTTAATGCGATTTGCACCTTTCAAACCTAGAATGAGTTGTAACAATTTATTTATAATTATTTGTCAAAACCACTTATTTTTGCTCCTATGTCAATTTTTTATGAAATCTATTTTCATTTTATTACCTTGTATAAAAGATATTGGTTGCATTGTCTTCCTCATCATTCGGAATATTAATTTTCTCTTATTAATTTGATTTTAGCATTATATATATTATTTTCAATTTCTTAAATATCAAATTTAACCTTTAAATTTTAAGTTTTACCTAATTTGCACTTATTTATTCACATAAGAGCTGAAAAATATTATTAGATGTAAATCTAAATCAATAAAAATAAGTAAAATATATTAGAGAAATATGATAATGACTTTATTTACTCCTAAAAGTATAGATATAAATATAAATAATAAAAATAGAAAATAACGACCATTATAATCCTATTTACTGTTAAGACTCACTTACAGAGTTGATTTTATATTATATTCAAGATTTTATTTAAAATATCTTATAATTAAATAAACCTTGATATATTAATAATTCATATAACATATATCCATATATTTATTTATTGACTAGTATACTAAAAACAACCCTTAAAATATTGACAATTTAAAATTTTAATGCATAATTTATAAATTGCATAGTAGAGAAAACTTAGTTAAAGAAGATAAATGCATAACTAAAAATAAAAGTACTTTCATTTTTTAACAAAATGTAAAAAAGATCTTTTTTTAATATTTTCACATCATGAATATGTTTTTGGTAGTGTTGGTTCCGTATATTGCAGCTGCAGGGTTTAAACAAAATATTTGGTTTTAGGTATCTCAAGGAAGGTTTGCCAAAAGGGCAAATAAATTGCGGTCCCCCATTTCTGTGGCCAGAAATTCCAACGTTTTAAACAGGCATAAAAATGGAAAGAAGAAAATTAAGATTACAAAAACAGAAATCCAGATATGCCTATTCTACCAAAACTTGTATTCTAGCAACCAATTATCATTTATGCTGATAACTATGATTTTCTCTTCTTGCTTGTTGATTTCGAACCATGCTCATCTTTACCTCTCTTTTTCCCACTTTTATTCGATTGGACTTCGCTCCTGCTGGATTTCACACTGATGACACCGCCTGAAAGCACCTTTTCACCACCATTTTCCAAAGCATCCTCCAGTTCACCTTCTCTGCCCTCAATCGCAAACTGTTGGAGTAACTGCGGATTTAACACACCATCCGACTTGCCTTTCATTTCCTCCTATAAAATAAGACATCAAGTCAGATCAAAATAGAAATGAGACCCGCCACAGAAGAAATACCATGCTGATGGACCATACCTCAACTTTCTTTGCAGCATCATTGAGGTCCTCATCCACAGAGATACTATGAGGTTCCAACACTCTCTGGAGGGGAAAACCATATATATAAAAATACCAACTATGCAATAAAGGTGGGTGAACTGCAAGTTAAAACTTAACGACTTACTTCTTTTAGTCGAGGTAAAGCAGATTCAATCTCCTTTGATGCAACCCCATACAAATATTTGTACAGCTTTATCATAACCTTCTTAAAATATGATAGTATCTGCTGCCTCTCTAGTGCTTTCTTCAATTGTTCCTGCAAAATGACAATAAAAACAATTAAACACGTCAGTTTTAACCAAACTTGTCTGTCATTCAATTCCTCCCTCTTATATATTGGAAGAGCCCCAAATGCAGATATGTAGGTCACCCAGGTGTGTTAGTCATGTAGGTACCATAATGTTAACAGTACCAAGACCGGATATTAAACCAACACGCAAGGATAGAGTCCTTTTTTCCCCACTATGCAGTTTACAGTGGTCAAAGAGTTGTAGAAGTCTAACCAGGTGTGTCAGTGTTGTGTAAGCAAAGCATGTAATAAGAAAGTTGAGTATCAAACCTCAACATAAGAGACATCCCGGTTCTGCAAGCCCATGCAGAGTAGAATAGAGGCCTGAACATATGTTAAAGTAACTGGGATCTTCCCTTGGAAATAAAGATGTGCGAGGATTGATAGAAGGTCAGTGATCTGAAAAAGGGAAACACAAAGTACTTAAAAAGGCAATACTTTCAACCTTTAAGAGGTAAACTCTGTATTGGATAATGTTACTAAAATAAGTTTCACCACGATGTACATAAATGTTCTCATTCTGCAAGGTTTAATTAGTCTTTGCTACTGAATGGAAATAAGACAGAGCAATATGGCAACATGACAGTGGAATGCTGACATCACAATAATGCTTTACTTTTCCCAACAGATAAATTTCTCAAAGAAATAAAAGAATAGTAAATTAAAACGCAGCTACATTTCATTATCAAGTGCAGATGTCATAATTTGATAACACTATACCAGTTAGGCGTGATATAGGTTTATGAATAAATCACACAATGCAGTGATGTACTGCATTTTCTATCAGAAATCTTACCGAAAGGTAGTCGATCAGATTATTTGAATAATCTTTCAACCGTCCCATATCATATGGTGATAATAGAGTATTAATTAACTTTGAAAGTTCATCTGACTTGGAAGGCGCAGGCTCTATATCCGTAAAGTCCATCTTAGGGTCCAGGACACTGAAAGATAGTAGCATCAGCATATAACTGAGACGCTCTAATTTCCAGGAGATAAAATTTCAACACTGACCTCATAGCAAGCTTATATTCCATGTCACGGAAATCACGGCTTAGATTTCTACTGAACTGTAGCTTGAATTCTGAAACAGTCAAGGGAAATAAAATTAAGTAGGAATTACATATCAAAGCATTGGCAAAAAACATTCTTAGGGAATAAAGGACTTGCCTTGGTAAAATGGACTGAAGAAACCCCATTCATCACATCCACTGACCTCGAAATCATCATTGTTCAATGGTTTAAGGACCATACATGTATGTTCACCCGTCACATTATTCTGTTCCCAGTTAAGGTGGAAAATATCAGACTCCCAGTTGATGCTCCAATCAAAAGGTAAATTTTGATGCACATACAAAATCTAGCCTGGGGCCAAGTAACAAGGTAGGAGAAAGATAATCTTAACTGGAATCTGGCATATGTAGAATGGAGCAAATTTGTGTTTCTTCCAGAAGCGAAAAAGGTCCAAGGTAAGCCCAAAGGAAACACCAAGGTAATGGAGCTTCTCAGGTCGGCGTTCACGCAGATGTACAAGCAAAGGAGGAAGATCTGTCTTAGGTTTAATATTTTCTTCCAACAAGGAGACCTAGAGATACAAATTTATTAGTTCTTCACTGAACCTAAAAAGCTTATACAACTTCATAAACACATCATAAGCATATGCCATTTTTTGGAAAGCAAAAAAACCTGAAAATGTATCAAGGACATAAAACACATCAAAATCTAGTAAAAGGAAAGTATTTTGAATCAAAGAAACCAAAATACAGGCCAAAAAAAAGAAACCAAAATAATTGTTTGTGCCAAGATCTAAGATCTTGAAGTTAAAACCTCAATCCCGCATAATACACCTAGTATGGTTTAGGGTGGAATGCTTGAACTTAAAACCCATTAAATACCATAGAAGAGCATACTAATGCTTAACATGGAAAAAAAAATCTGCAGAAATAAACTCGGTTGTGAGACAGTTTGTAACATTGTATATTACATAAAAAGGAAGAATCTATACAAGCATGCTATTAAGGAGAAAACCCTTGCAACATCAAAGGTTGGAATGTTGGCATGAAACCATGCAAAAATGTTTTGTTTCTCACAATGCCTACAGTCAAGCATAATAAAATCAATTAAAAGTATGAGATAAAGCTTTCTAAAGTCATGAACCTTCTCTGCTGCTTCTGAAAGTCTGAGTTGTGACCCTTGTGGAGTCTCCTCAGCATCTTCAACATCTAGCTCAGAAAAAGACCTTAATTGTCCTTCATAATATCTACAGACAGTCGAACAATTCTTAAAATGATTCATCTTCTACAGGCACTTGACAAATTAATGGTCAGAAAATAAAATAAGTACATTACTCATAAAATGTACAAGTTCTATTATTTATTTACTCAGGAAAAAAAATGCTTCCCCTAAATTGCATAAGTTTATCATATTGACAAATTCTATTACTTATTCAGTTTCTCTCATGCCCTGCAGGTCTCAAACTGGGTAGTAATTTTTTGTCAGCAAAAGAAACAAGATATTGCAACCCACAATTTACTTCTTTCTACTCAAGAGTAGTCCACTCTCCCAAGTTCAAACATCAAACTTGGAACCCGCACATACAAGGTCATGATTCCGGAACAATAAAGCACTCTGATTATTAGGAATCCAGATAGAAAATTTTAATGGATGGAGACGGTGCAAGTGCATTGCACATCTGGAATAGAACAAAAATTGATCAGACCAAAGAAAGAATATACCAAAGATGCACGTACCTTGTCAAGAGTTCAATAGCAGCAGAACCATATCCAAGCTTCATAAGCCCAATAAAAAAGGTGTCAAAATGTTTAATTACAATCCAAACAACCAAATACAACAATATATGCATAGAACATAAATTTACCCTCATAGCACTAGGATGAGTGGCAATGCGAACAATGCGAGCACCAGAAAGACTTGGGAAATCAGGATCTCGGAACTGCTCACAGAATTTCCATGGTATTTGGTCTCCATGAGGTTGATAGCCAACACTTAAGCTTTTGATGGCCGATTTACGCGAAATTTGACCTTCAAGGGAGACCTGCGATAAACTAATGTGAATATATAATGATACAGAAAAAGGACTCTTCATGAGAGTTCAACTTACACTAATTATTAAGTAATTTAATGAAACAGTTGAGAACCATTCTGCTCATAACACAAATACGTGTAGAGCTAATTTTTTGATACCACCGCTGCATCTAGTTCTCTAACAAAATATCACGAGCATCAGAAACAGGGAAATCTATATGGAGGAACTATATGATTACTGATTTCTCTAGCCCTATTCTATTTCTCTTCTATCGTACATCATCATCAGACCAATTACAGTAAAAAAATTACTAACTTATCCAACAAAATTATGGGTAAAATATAGTTTTCCAATATTTATTGCATAATGAACCAGTAACAATAGCACAGAGTTCCAAAATATCAAAACTCTACTAGATAAGGAACAATACACAATTAAAGAATCTGAAACGAACAAGTTTTCCTTGCATATTAAGAAAGACAACATGAATAGAAAGAAACTTGTTAAGAGTTTCATATGACAACGATGCAAACCTGGATAACACACAAAATATCAGGAAGCTGATTTTTTGACTCATCAACAGGACCTGCATTAAAGTAAGTTACAGAAACCCATTCCAAGCTTGGATTGAAAAGTAGACAAGCCAAGCAGACATACCTAGTAATACAAACAAATGGTGAGCTGGAGCATCAGCCATTAGTTGTAGATCATTCGGGGAATTTTTATAGTGAGAAGAAACATATAGGGCCATCATCCGCTGCAAGTATATGAAATATTAGCATTTGTTTCACTGTATATTAAACATAAATTGCATCAATTTTAAAGAAAATCTGATTACCTGTAAAAATAGTTCACTATCTTTGTGATAAGAAAAAAGTGTATCCCGATCAACATAGTAGAGATCACATTCACTGGGTGGAGGTAACCTAATTACAAAATGGTAAATATAAAGGAAATCACTCCTGAAATCGATAAAGTGGAGGCATAATTAACTCATAGATGTGCACAACCCAAACCTGCTAATACTGGCTACCGAGTTTGTAACATCTAGGCAAAGCAAAGCATTCAGCCAGCATTCTATGGGATCAGCAGATGCATATCTAATTGACTCACTAAGTTCTATCTTTTTAAAAACACGACCTGCATTAAAAGGGATTGAGAAATCAGCCCATTGCCACAGAACACAAACTTGAACCAAAAGTATCATATATAACTAAATATTGCTAAAAACTAATTATGTCCAGCGCCACTTTACATGGCAATCAGATGCATAATATTTGTTCATGGAACTAATAATGTCAATGAAGACTGGAAATACCAGAGAGAGAGCCCTCGACACCCTTAGACAGTTGGCTTTGCTCTTCCAATTGCTGCAGAAGTTTTAGGGATAAAGACCGTCCAGTACCTTCGTAGCTTTAAATGGGATAAAAGAACTCAAATTCAGTCAAATCCATATCCTACTAAATATATATTGAGCATGCATGCAGGTGAACTTTTCAAGGGTGCAGATTAGTATGTTACAAACTTATCATACCCATTTACAGTAGATGAAAGGAAGACCAAATATGGACCAAGCAAGGACTTCACAACAGGCAATGGTATAGCTGCTGCTTCATCAACAACAAGAAGCTCGACTTGGGAGAGCTTTTCATGTTCATGTGGCTGTATATACTGCAAGGCCAGGGTAGAAAAAACAGATTTGTTAGAGCTAAGCATGGAGGAACTAGTTGCTAATATAAACTTTGCAGTGTATATATAAAATAAAATGATTAAACAAAAGTTGTTCATCCATGTGTTCTCAACCTGAATCGTTTGTCTGTGCTGCTTGTAAATATTGATACGCACAGTTGCTTTCTTGAACTCAGGATTCACACTCTTCACAACATCATAATCAATGTGTTCCTGGAAACAAAGGAAACAGTAGTAAGTTAAAAAGGTACGAAAACAAAAATAATATAATATATAACAGGACTAACAATCCGAAAAAGATTCAAAGTCATCATATCATTTATCAATAAATTCTTTTGTAGAAAATATATGAACCAAAAAAAAATCGTGTTTAGAAGCTAAAAAATGAAAAAACAGTGACTGCTGATGCTAGAATAAAAAGTGTGCGCCCAGCTATAGACAACCTCCGCTATAAATACTTTTATAAACTCTAAGGTAGAATTATGATTTGGGTCCATGAAAAACAATGTCAAAATTTGAAAAAGATCCTTCTGAAATTATAGAGTTGTAGAGGCAGTGAAACACATCATGAGTTTTTCTTCCTAGTAACTGGCCGAAGATTCTATAAAAGTACTATGAAAAACAAAGCTAAAACCATTTCCTTGCAAATAACCAGATAAACATTAAAGAAAAGTCAGAACATATGCACCTATATAAGCTTGTCAATGTGTACACAGATGAAGGGAAAAGAATGTACCTTATACTCAATAGCATCAAAACCCTTGCACACAAATTCAAACAAGGTCTTTAAGTTCTCAGGACTAGGCGCCGTTACATAGATATTTGAATACCTATTAGAATAAGTTCTCTCATTAGATTGAACAAAGATGAAATGGAAACAAGAAAAGGAAATTATATAAAAGGTAAAAGATTTTCATAACATAAATTCATCTTACCCAGCAGCAATAGCACCAGCGACTGCTAAGCCGAGTGCGGCTGATTTCCCACGACCACGAGCAGCAAGCAAAGCAACTGTGCTGCGCAGGTTCTTGTCCAAAATTGCATCAAGAAATGTAACAACAGCTTTTCCCTAGAAAATAAAATATACCCATCAAATATTCCAGCAAAAGTTAGCCAAATTTGTTAGCCACATGCGAAAATAGTAAAGGAGATACAGTTCCTACCTGATCCAGTGTACAACACTTCTTTATCAAAGGACCAACAGGAAAATCCTCACTTAGTTCTTGTTTTAAATTCTTCAGGTCCCGCTCAGATTCTGACAGCCCTTCAGGGTCCTTTTGCCAATCAGAGTCAGAAAAAAGTTACAGGCATAAAAATGCCTTCACATTCCCAAGTGACTTTCCTAACTTATGTTGACAGAAATGTGGTTGCCAGCAAACAGTTACTTCAAAGATTTCTACGGCACTCACATTCTCTGGTAACTTTTCTATTGAATGTTGGAAAATGTGGTTGTAAACAAAAGGTTAAATTAAAGTTTCCTACAGCACTACAAAAAAATGTTTATAGTTTCTAGAATCATGATACACAGTACAAAACACCTGAACATTTCCAATCGACCCATGCTCAATAAAGAAGTCAGATAGATACCTCATTAACTGGAACTGGGGTTATTGATTTTATATGAGATGAAATTGGTAATATATTTAGCTCATCATCCATGACCACACAGGCTTTGCATGATGCAAGAGATAACAAAAAACGTTCATTAAAGCGCCCAGCAGCTTCAGAATGGGACTCTGTACGATATCGCTCATGAACATCCTGAATCAACAAGCTTTCTATAAGTTACCACAGTGATGGTTTAAGCAAGTAGATTGTGTATGAAAACCAATAGTTAAGCAGGCTTTAGCAATGTAGTTAAGAAAATAGGCAGCCTAACCAATACAATTATCAAATAATTCCACTGATTTCAATAAGTTATTAACTCAACTAGAGCTTCTACACGCATGAGATTAGAACAAGAAGGTAGAGCAGAGAAGCATTAATTTCAAAATAACAACCTTAGATATTGAAATCGGGCTTTATAACCTAAAATACTCGCAAGACAAACCAACTGCATATTAAGAATGAAAAATAAAGGCTACAAAAGGCTGAGTAAAGAAAAAATAAGTGAAGAAAGAAAAAAGGGTGACATTATATATGAGGTTTTTCTTGGAAGAACATTTGAAATTCTTAAACTAGCTTAAATTAACAGACTGAGAGATTTTTCTAAGCTTGAGAAGCCTTTTAGAATCTTAAGTGCCTTTCAAGTGTTACATCTACACAAATTTCTCAATAGTAGGAATCCTATTCATATCTCTGGAGCGGCAAGAGAGTGACATCCTTCACATATCCAGCCCCCAGAAAAAAATAATAAAAGAAAAACTGATAAACACTGATTAGTGATCTAAAAATATCAATCCCAAATGAATTATTAAACAAATGTAGGACTAATACTTTTAAAACAGAGTAGAGATAAAAAGAAATGACAAAGCAAAAGAAATCATGGTGTCATAAGTCAGTACATACAGTTTTCTTAATTTCTTTGGAGAATAATAAAATCAAACCAACAGTTGAACTAATTCATACCATAACCATGGTGTAAAGACTGGTCAATGAAGAAAGGGAACGAAGAAGCAAAATAATTAATCCTCCACCCTGAACTGTCTCTATTGTTCTGGCAAGAAGATTTGGCGTCAGAGCCTCAAAATCCTAACATCAAAGCAAAGTAAACATTTTAAACTAAAGAAATGTGGGAGAAAAAAGAAAAAGATATATAGAATCGAAACCAGGCAAAATACAATCAAAAGGCTACCTGTAATATACACATTCCAAAAGTATTTCCAAGAATTCTCTCTGAATCTTTGTATAAACAATAGGTTAATCCTCCAGTTTCAACAAAAAGAGAAAAAGGATCAACTTTCTCAGGATCCAGCAGCCCTCTCTGCATTAACTTTTTTATCTGTTTTGCACGTTTTTTCTTGTGACTGCATTTACATAACCATCACTTTAAGACATTAATATCAAGAGAGCTCATTCAACAAAGAAAAAGCATCAAATGGATTTTCTGTTTGATTGCTAATTTTTCTACTTGCTTTTCTTTTTTAAATTTCGGTAACCAAAGGTAAATAGCAATATCACCAACTGTCTGAAACTAATATAAAAAACCTGCTGAGTTCAAGTTTGTCCTTGTAGCACCATAAAACAGTCGGCCTAGATTTAACCACAGCCTTACTTAGCATGTAGTGAAGGTTCACAATCTGCAAAAATAATTAAAAAAACAAATTTCAAATTAGCCACGAAAACACACTCTCTGTCTGGCTCCTGAGAAATTTTACAAAGGTCTTTTCTTTTTCTTTTATGAAACAATTTAAACAAAAAAAAAACGAAAAGAAACGGAGGTACCTGATCACGGGACTTGTCACCAATGATGACGAACATCGAACGATGGCGATTTTTCACTCCATTTTCAATGAGAGTTCTGATGCGTTCGTCCACCTTCTTCCTCATTCTGAGCTTCCTTTTTCAAAAATTTTGGTTTTCGGTTGGTTACTTGCAGTTTTAAAGCTCCGCTGCCCTTTTATTTGCGAGGGTTTATGTCTTTACGAGACTATTTGGGCGCTAGGGCATTCGGAGCTATTTTTTAATCGAAGGGTAAACTTTACAGCTTTACCTTTCCTTTTTTTCAGGTAAAAGTTGGAAGGTGGACTGCATTTCAGTCCTTTCACTTGGATAGTTAAATTGATAAACTGTAAATTATTTTTTCACTCAAATGGGGGAAATTACCAATAAAAGCCGGTTTTTTTCAAAATTTACCGAAATGGTCTATTTTTCGGGAAATCACGTTCACGTCAGCGCGATGTCAGGATACATGTCAGGACATCGCGTCCATGTCAGCGCGACCTGCTGACGTGGACGCGATGTCCTCCGCGCATGAACAATATCCCAACGGTCAAAAATTTGACCGTTGCCCCCCCAACGGTCAAAAAAAAATTATAAATACCCCCCACCCCTTTATTTTTTTCACAAACAAATCCTATCTAATATTTCCTCTCTAATCCTCTCAATTTCCTTCCAAAATTCTCTCAATTTCCTTCCAAAATTCTTTGAAACCCATATTTAATTTCAATTTCCTCTCAATTTCCTTCGAAAATTCTCTCAAATCCATATTTAATTTCAATTTCCCCTCAATTTTATTTTTTAAAATAATTTTAAATTTTTTTATATTTTTTTAAAATAATTTTAAATTTTTTTATATTTTCATCAATGGCCGGATCATTGATTCGTCTTGATAGGAATCACATATCGGTGGAGCAAATGAAAATGGTAAGTATTAAATTTAATTTTTAATTATTATTTAAGATTTTTTTATTTATATATTTTTAGATAATTATTAATTTATTATTTGTTATAAAAGTTTAAAGATCGGGTATTGGAATGCAATATCCGGAATATGCATGCTCCTCCATCACCGTCAGTAGAGAACTACCTACGGGAAGCGGGTTTTTAGCACGTGGCAACAGTAGGTCGGGGATGCAAGTTGGACCCGAAACTGATTAGTGCGTTGATCGAGAGGTGGAGACCCGAGACGCACACATTTCATCTTCCATGTGGAGAGTGCACTATCACTCTAGAAGATGTCAGCATGCAGTTGGGATTGCCGGTGGACGGGGACCCAGTCACCGGGCCTGCCCAATCTAGCAATTGGGAGGCGGTGTGCTACGAGCTATTGGGTGCTATTCCGGAAAAAATGGATGGAGGTAAGGTCGAGATGGGTTGGTTACGTGCCACATTCCCCGATCCGAATGCAAATTCAACCGAAATTGAAAGAATCCGATATGCTCGATCATACATTCTTCAAATAATTAGAGGTTATCTGATGCCCGACACGTCACGGAGCCGTGTACATCTAATGTGGCTGCTAAAACTCGTTGATTTTAGAAGAGCCGGTGAATTTAGTTGGGGGTCTGCCGTCTTGGCAACATTATATCGGGAGATGTGCGGGGCGACGCGACCGAGGAGAGCAAACATCGGAGGTTGCCTGTCACTACTGCAATCATGGGCACGGTTTCGCTTTCCATTTCTACGTCCTCGAGTGAACCACCCATATACATTCCCACTCGTAACGAGGTAAATTTTATATTACATTTTGGAATTATTATGTAGATTTTGTAAGAATAAAAGTATGCTAAAAATTTATTTAATTAGGTGAAACCATCCGGCAAGTTATCGTGGATTACCGTCTGAACTTGAAGATATACGGCTTCTATTGGACCAACGGTTGGAAGCAGAAGTAAGTATTTGCAAATAGATATTTCCATACATTCGCTAGTCGATTGATATTTAGTATTTAGTATTTAGTATTATGTATATAACTAATATTTCTATCATGTTCATATAGTTTCAATGGACACCATACGAGGATCCGGCAATTCGGGCAGTAATCCTGGAAGAGTTTTTACAAAATCCGAACGTTTGGCACGTGAAAGTGGTGTTGATCAACTATGCAATGTGGAGCCCCACCAGATAGATAGGGTGCTATGACAGTTTGGATGTAGACAACCGATTCCTGCGGACCTTGAGGAGTTTGACGAGCACCACAAAATCGACCTTCGACTATTAGGTATGGATTGACCTAGATACTGGTCCGAGTACATGGAAATGTGGGAAAATCGGCATGAATATCTACCTACTCGGGAACAAATCATCATTCCGGAGTTAGCGTGCGTTCTAAAATACATGCCATGGTTTAGGATCCATGGCAAGCCGTATTTACTTACGCCAGAGGAGAGGCAGCGGCAAATACGTGTCGGAAGGGAAAGGTGCAGGCCTCTAAATCCAAGACGAGAAGACTACGAAGGCAGCCCCTCAACGAGGCCCAGTCGGTCACCCGACTCATCATCAATGGCCATTCAATCACCGGCCCCAACGAGAGCACCGACGCAGTCACTTGACGCAGCAATTCAATAGATGATACCCATGCAACCGCCTTTCCCTATGATGCCAGGTGTGTTTCCTAGCCCTTATATGTACCCTAACCCTTTATATGTATCCTTTTCCGAATACTATGGCAGGTTGGAGCCAAATGCCCGGTTCAGGACCATTTCCTGTGATGCCGAGCGGGTCGTCGATATCTAGGCCAGCGGCGCAGGAAGGATCGCACATGCCTTCGAGGAGCTCTCATTTTTACCAATCGCCAGCAACGT
Source organism: Gossypium hirsutum (assembly GCF_007990345.1). Lineage (NCBI taxonomy): Eukaryota > Viridiplantae > Streptophyta > Magnoliopsida > Malvales > Malvaceae > Gossypium > Gossypium hirsutum. The sequence continues at coordinate 34,465,921 of NC_053448.1, read as the reverse complement.
ATGGCTTTCAAACACCGTCGCCATTAATGATGCAAACACCTCTATAGACACTATTCTTTGAAGGTGGATCATCGTCCCAAGTTCGACAACCAGATGCCGAATCGGAAGAACCACAATCACCACCGGAGGAAGAACAACCGCCGCCGGAAGCTAGAAGAAGGAGGAATCCAGCGCATAACCGTCGACGGCCGCCATGTGGAACCGAATCCCCTGGCCATAGACATTGATATAATAGGCATACAAATTTTTTTGAGTTATTTTGATATTATTTGATATAATAAAATAGAAGTTCTATTTGATGTCATAAAAACCCTAATTTAATTTTACTAACACAATTAACTAACTTAATTAAAAACCCTAACCCTAACCTAATTTAATTAAAAACCCTAACCCTAATCTAATTTAATTAAAAACCTTAATTTAATTTTACTAACAATTAACTAATTTAATTAAAAACCCTAACCCTAACCTAATTTAATTAAAAACCCTAACCCTAAACTAATTTAATTAAAAACCCTAATTTAATTTTACTAACAATTAACTAACTTAATTAAAAACCCTAACCCTAACCTAATTTAATTAAAAACCCTAACCCTAAACTAATTTAATTAAAAACCCTAATTTAATTTTACTAACAATTAACTAACTTAATTAAAAACCCTAACCCTAACCTAATTTAATTAAAAACCCTAACCCTAACCCTAACCTAATTTAATTAAAAACCCTAACCTAATTTTACATATTTTGATAATATTACTAACCATTAACAAAATTTTTTTGGCTTAATAATTTTACATACTTTTACATAATGTTAGATTTGGTAAAATGTTTTGGCTTAATAATTTTACATACTTTTACATAATGTTAGATTTGGTAAAATGTTTTATCTGGAACTAACAATTAAATAATTTTGCATAATTTGATAATTTTACTAACAATTAATACAATTATCAATTAATAATTGAAGAAAATATTATTTTTTCTAAAATTACATTCAGCTATTGCGATTAGGGCATGATCGACTTGTATGGCCTGGGTTCCTACACCATCCGCATAACTTCTGTTGATTGGCTGTTTCTCGGATATCCATATTGTTCTGTATTCTAGTGGAGCAAGGTCAACCCTTTGGTTTGCGACGTAATTCTCTATCCGGTAACAGCTTAAAAGGAGCAAGAGATACGGGCGGTCACTTACGTTTATCTAGGACCGGTGGGAAAACGTGTCTCCATACGTTGTACATGTTTTCTAGTTTGTACACTTCGTCCACATAACCCATCGGATCCAGCCGGAGTTTCTGACAAGCTGCAATAACATGAGCGCATGGATAACGAAGTGCGTCAAACTTCCCACAATCACAAGTCATGTTTCACAAGTGTACACGATACTGCCCGCCAACAACACCTTGGTGCGGTCTGTCAAACTCCGTTACGTGAAACCATAAATTGTCTCGATCGTGACACACTGCGTGCATAATGTTTGCCCTCGCCTTCGCCTTGTTAATTTCTTGAACTACCTTACTGCACCATACATAGCCACCCTGCATCTGGCCTGCATAAGTTGCTGCTCACTTTGGAAATAGCGTCACCAAACGGAAATATGTCTCTCGCACAACCGATGTTATCGGTAGATGGTGCGTTCCTTTAAGAACAGAATTTATGCATTCAACCAGGTTCGACGTCATATGGCCATATCGTAGGCCTCCATCGTATGCTTGTGTCCACTGTTCGAAACGTATGTTACAAAGGTAGTCCGCCCATTCTCCGTTTTGGGATCATAAAATTGCCAACATCTCCTGAAAACGATCTTTATTTATTTCATACCCTGCCAATATAAGATAATAGCAAAAATTTTATACCACATCTACCAATAAAACTAATTCAAATTGACAAACGAAATAATACAGTTATAAACTAAATACCCATGTTGGTCACTTGTCGTCGTTCGCTCTTAGATAGATATTGTCTGTAGTAGTTCGAAGTAACGTGTCTTAGGCAATATCTATGGTGTGTACGCTGCCACAAGCTTCCCTCTAGATCAAATGCAGCTAGTATACCGGCGCCCCAATCTGAAATAACACAGATATCAGGTTGAGGGCAGACATGCCTCCTTAACCTAGAGAGAAAGAAATCCAAGTCATCAGACGACTCCCCCGGTGTTATTGCAAATGCAATTGGAAGAATTCTCTCACCGCTGTCTTGTGCCACTGTAACTAATAGCCGATGAGTATACCTACCAAACATGAAGGTACCGTCAATTTGTACCAACGGCTTGCAGTATGGAAATGCGTCTCGGCATTGCTTAAAGGTCCAAAATAGGCATTTGAACACTTGGCATCCACATAGCAATCGGTCGTTGTAGTACGCATGTTCCGTTTCAAGGTCTGTGAAGACACCTGGGACGTATCTCTCTAGCACCTGACACCACTGCCATATTTCATTATATGATGCGTCCCACCCACTATGCATCTTCTCCAACGCCTTTTGCTTAGCTATCCAAGCCTTGCGGTAAGAGGGCGTGTACCCCATTTGGCTACGGATATTGGCAATTATCACCAGCACTGAAGTCCTAGGATCTGCTTTTATCGTGGGTAGTATCAAGCTAGCTAACATAGCTGAATCCATTTTGGGATGATCTTGTGAAACACCTACAGAGGGAGTACATTAAATAATGTAACATTGCAAAATAAAATTATTATTCAGATAAATTCAATCATGTACCTGCAGCACATGTATGTGAACCTTTGTACTTTTTTATCTCCCACAACCCTGTCCTTTTCCTTAACGAGGTGACGATTTTCCATGAACATGTGCCGTCTTGCACCGCACACTTCGCCTCAAACTTATCAGATTTTGATTTAACGACGTGGTAATTAACGCCGTTTTTGATGCTATGCTGTTTCAAAGCACCAATAAAACTATCCTTGTTGGTAAACTGATTACAAACTTCAAGTTCACCGAAATCTACCCCCGAATTTGTACGATCGCGCAACCGGTGTGGTAGATCTGGAAACTCTAACACATCATCTGCTGACAGATCGACATTATGCATGTGGGCTGGAGGTGAGTATGCTCTGAATCGTGGATTTTCTTGATCATCTGAACTCCTTTCAGCATCTTCACCTTCTGTTGGAATAGGCTCTGATTCAGAAAATAATCCCACTTCTGCACCATCCGGCCCGGGCTCTCGAGGTGGATCCACAACGGAGTCATCTTCTAACCCACAATCATCTGCAGCGTACGACGTCTCCTCACCGGTTGACGTCGTAGGTAGTACGTCATCCCTTCTTCTGGGCATTTGATAACATCCCCAATTGGATGTAGATTGGCATCCGTTAGAACTTGATGCAGTTCCCCAGTACGTATTTCCAGCATCAAACGTCGAGCCACCAACGTACATGTCTCATCCACCGACAGAGTGTCTTGCGGGGGATGTGCATTCGACACCGCTACCGAACATGGGCTGTTCCGTATTTTGTAACCTGCTAACCGAGTGTCGGCTAGGGGTCGTGTATACATCTCAAACACCGGACGGAAGTACATCAGTTGGCGACGTAAATTGTACATATAACTCAATATAAGTTGCTCCACTAGCAAGATGAGTCTGCACCATTGCCTCCAAGCTACGAGCACATTTTATTTCGAACGAGTCATATATCACCGGATCAACACAAGAACAAAATCGATACGTGATTGACAGAACTTTCATTGGCGTCGTTCCGAAGATTTTATGCCTAATTCTTTTACGAAGTTCTGTCAAATCTATGTTCTGGTTAAATGACAGTCGCACCGTATTCTCTGACAAAAAAACAACACCATTCTCGTTGTGGCAAACCTCACCATCGTAGTAAATAACAGCACTAATACGGTCACTCATTTTGAAACTCTAACTTTCTTAGCCTCTCTAAATTATTTCTGCTATGACTTATGCATTCTAAGAACATTTTTTGCCTAATTTATAGCATCAGCCCAAACTTGCTACTGTAGCAAAATCGCGTCCACGAGGGCGCAATTTCACAATTTCTTCTCAAATAGCATCCTGGTAAAAGCGATTTTATACTATTTGCTCAGAAACGTCAAAAAAAATTATTTCTTACATGACCTACTGTAGCAAAATCGCGTCCACGAGGGCGCGATTTCACAATTTCTACTCAAATAACATCCTCGTAGAAGCAATTTTATACTATTTGCTCAGAAACGTCAAAAAAATATTTCTTACATGACCTACTGTAGCAAAATCGCGTCCACGAGGGCGCGATTTCACAATTTCTTCTCAAATGGCATCTTGGTAGAAGCGATTTTATACAATTTGACCAGAAACGTCAACTCGAAATAATTTATTCCGGGGCCTAAAAACCCTAAAAAGTCTGAACCCTAAACCCTAAAAGCCAAAAAAAACCAAATGTGAAAAATACGTCAAAATCGCGTCCCCAGGACGCGCTACGTGGCAGGACATCGGACGCGATCTCCTTCAACGTCAGCAGGTCGCGCTGACGTGAGCGCGATGTCTTGACATGTACCCTGACATCGAGCTGACGTGGATGCGATTTCCCGGAAAATGGACCATTCCGGTAAATAATAAAAAAATCAGCCTATTTCGTTAAATTTTGAAAAAACGGCTTTTTTTGGTAATTTGCCCACTTAAATGATGATATGTACATGCTGAAAATTATTTTTTATGGATAAACTTTAAAAAGTCACTCAATTATATCTTTTGTTCTATTTTGTTCAATTAATTATTATTTTTTTTAGTTTAGTCACTAAACTTTTCAAAATTAAATATTTTAGTCACTCTAAGCTGATATTGATTTTTAATTGATCTAGTAACAAAAGTAGCCCTCAATATTTACAAAATTTATCACTTTAGTTCTAATTCTAAAAAAGTCAATAAATTTGGCCCTCAACATTTATAAAATCTATCAAGTTAGCCCTAACTCTAAAAATTAAAAAATATTTTTAAAATAACAATCTTTTCAGCCCTTTATAACTCATCGCCTAACCCATATCAGATATTAAAAATAAGAAAAAGTGTACCCTCTTTAAAATCACTTGCAAAAGAACTCTAAAAAGTTGGGATAAACACAAAAAAAATTTAGCATCCGAAAGAAAATAAATGCATTAAAAATGTTATTTGTTCAAGTAGTAATGCAGTCAATTATTCTAAATAGGTTCCAAATCAATTGGTTTGATCCAATGTGAACCCTAAATTATAGTAAAAGAAATTGTTACAAATGACTTAAAAGAGGGTACTCTTTTTCTTATTTTAATATCTCACATGGGTTAGTCAATGGGTTATTAAAGGCTAAAAATAAACTTTTATTAAAAATATTTTTAATTTTAGAGTTAGGACTAATTTGACAAATTTTGTAAATATTGAGGGCCAATTTTATTAAATTTTTTAGAATTAGAACTAAAATGACAAATTTGTTGAATTTTTAATATTTAAAATCAAAATGATAGCAAGTGTAAACATTAGAAGGCTAATTTTATTATTAGAACAATTAAAAAACTCATATCAACAATTAAAATATTTAATTTCGAAAATTTTAATGACTAAATTGAAAAAATTAATAGTTGGGTGACTAAAATAGAACGAAAGGCATAAATGGATGACCATTTTTATAGTTTACCCATAAAATTATAATTTTTAGCATGACCACATCATCATTTAACATATAAAAATTTAACAAATGGGTCAATTTGCACATTTTAAAATATATAAATGCTAATTTACCCATTTTTTCAGTAGTGAGATTAAAATGCAATTTCCTCCTAAATATTAGGGTTTTTTTTTGGTACATTTACCCTTTTTATTATTATTAATGGTTACAAAGGGTTTACTTTTTTCTATCCACTTCAAGCGGATTTTTTTTATTATTTTTAGTGTGTTAGGACAATTTTATTTTGGTCACTCAAATTTTAATGTGCTTTTATCTTGGTCATCCAAATAAAACTCATTACAATTTAGTCACCATCATTAGAGAATGTTTATATTTTAGTCAACCAAACATTAAATCTCTTTAACTACAGTTAATTGTACATGTCAAATCATCATTTTTTATTATATTTTGACCCATCACTATTCATCTTCTTCTTCTTTAACCCATTTTTTCTCCAAGCCACCCTCTTATGCCTTCGCTTCCCAAAATCTATTATTACCAAATCCGTAAAATAACAAATTAGTATGAGAGAAACTAGGTGCTTGCTAATTGAAAACACCTATGATCAACCTGTGAGTTTTGAGAACGGACCACCTTAAATGCCAGTAATAAGTAGCTTGAAGCAATGCCAAAGACAATACAAATATCTAAGAGAAAGTAATCGGTTTAATAAGTTGATTCGATCAATTTTTTTCAAACAGGCTTTAACATGAGAAAATCGACCCAATCCTGATCGATCTGAACCGACTTTGATTTGGTCGATTCGACCGATTTATTCGATTAACTTACCTTGGGATACTAAGTTGGGTTTACATGGTTACATATTTATATATATTATAAAATATAAATATATTTTAAATAATTTAAAAATAATATAAAATAAGTCAATTTTTTCGATCAACTCAGTTACAAGATTCAAAAACTGATAACCAACCAAATTAATCAATTAAATCGAGGTTAAAATCGATCAATCCGTCCCACCTGACTAAACCGAAACCAAAAAATCAAATAAGTTATTTTTTTCAGTTTTTTTATTAAAACCAAATATTGTTCTTCCCTACAAATATCCATTTAAAACCCATCTGCATTAGATGACAGAAATGTCAAAAATAGGTTCATTAAGCAAAAGTCAATCATTTGATGAATCAATTGATATAATAATACGACTAGCTTCCTTTCTTCCATTTCAGATTCGGTTGCCCATGACAAAAATGTAACCACATCTTTCCCCATCTAAAAAATCGCAATACCAAAGAGTGGGCCACATACACCAAAAAGCATGCAATACATTGAAGGGTTTTCGAACACATTGGTAATAAGTGATAACACTCTAGGATAACGTATTTTTATGTATTAATTATGTATTTATTCTGAGTATAATCCTGCTAATTTGAGCTATTTATGATCTTTTATCTCATAGGGACTAAATTTGAGGCAAAAGCAAAATTAAGTGCCAAAAGTGTAAATTTAGAGATAAAATGGGCCAATGTGCGACACAAAGAAAAGTTGGTGCCAAAAGTGCAAGCATGGAGGACACAAGGGTTGAAATGCAAAAAGAAGAGATTTTATTCTATCAAACTCTATTTTAATTATATTAGGATAAATACTATTAAGATAATTATTAAGGATTATCTAATTTTAGGATTTTATTTTATGTATCTTTATTTATCTTCAATTAAATGTATTTATCTTTTGGGAGTTTAAGTAGGATTAGACTATCTCCCCTAGTAATATAAATAGGGGTGAAGTAACTCAAAAGAGAGGCATATTTTTCTGTAAACACTTTCTCCCCAAAAGTCTAGGCTTTTGTTCTTCTCATATTTCCTTTCAATAAAATCTCTTTTTTTATTTTATTTATTTTCTTTTCCACCACAACCATGAGCCACTAAACCCATCTAGCCGAAGGTTTTCGATATTCCCCAAAAAAGGTTCTTAAGGCTTAGAGTCCGTACTTAGCCTCCTTGCCGAGTATTCATCATTTCTCCGCACTATGGGGATGACGCTTCCGTCCATATCCTTTAAGAAGTAAACTTTTCAACGTATGCAAAGGCAGTCGCTTTGTATGTTTTGGGAAGGTTGTACAGTTGGTTCGTTAGCTTACTGCGTCAGATGTTGGTGAGCCCAAGAGACAAAATGGCGTGGGATTTGCCATTGAGAAGCGTTGATCTAGCATAAAACGATCCCACAGAAGCGATTGTTGGCTAGAGTTAGGTTCCACTAAATCGTAAGTCTAAATCCTTGGAGCTGGTGGTCGTAGGCGTCCTCTTCCACTATAATTGGCTTATTCGGTTTGGGAAGGATCATCTAAAAGCCGAGGATTGAACCCAAGGCGGAACGAGGCAACTAGAGGCTAGAACCTCCCATAAGAATTTTTTTTCTCTCAACTCTATTTTTAGTTTCTCAAATTTTCGATTCAATATTCTTAATTCTGTTTTTATTTTATTTTTCGTTTCCAGATCCAAACCTTTAATTTTGTTATTTTCTTTTTTTTTTTAGGAACGCAGGTTTTCTTGGGCAAAATTCTGCCTGGGATTTCACGGAATAAGATATTGTGCAAATCCAGTCCCTGATGATTTGACCCTACTTCCCTTTTACAATTCTTTTTCATTATTTATTAGGGATAGGATATTTTTGGTACTTTCAACGACCGCATCAATAAGAAAGAATTATAGAAGTTGAAACTGTTGGAAAAATTGATTTAGAAAAAAGTTATTTTAGGAACAACGAAAGTTTTAAAATTTTCTAAAATCAAGTTTGTTGTGTTATTTATAGTAATAAATTTAATTAAAATATACCTGTACTTTGTACGATGCAATCTAAAGTTGATCTCACCTTTCTATTGAATGTCATTCTTCATTATTCTTGAACCATGAACTGCTTTGAGTGTGGGCTCAAAGATTACTAAACCAATCACACAGAACGAAAAACTTTATTAATTTTCAGTATGAAAGTTAATTCTCTCAATAATTAGAATTATGCGTTTTTCCTAGAAAATAGAATTTTTAATATTAAAATAAATTACCATTATTTTTTGACAGAATAGCAATTGTGCAGATGAAAATAACCTTGGAAGACTTGGGTAGCACATCGACCTATGTCCAGCCATACAAGGGCTATGGCATGACACTACATGTGATTTGTGCCTTGTATGGTTCATTTCATGCTTTGACAACTCGAGAAGCTTGTGCGTCACTAGTCCCTTGCTCCTACATCAATTAGGCCTATAATTCATCATCCTACACACTCAATTCAACACATTTGCACTACCTAAAGCCTGTGTAGGCCTAATAGGTCACAACACTCACAAAATTTGTAAAAAAACACTTGATTTTATTAACTTTTACTACTAACTACTAAATACTGAAAACATAATATTAACTACTAAATTGCCTAGAAAAACAAGCTCCTTAAGTGTGAAAATAGACCAAAATTTGTAACACCCCTCACCTGTCTCCATCACCAGATTAGAGTTATGAGATGCTACAGTAAATAATAGAACATAATCATGCTATTTAATTCAAAAACTTATTAAAACATTCATTAATCATCAAACATTTAGTTAAACATATTATACATGTAAGACTTGGCTTAAATCGAGCTTACGAAAGCTTTCAATTAACTCGGCATCAATCAAGGATCAATTTGAACAAATACAAAAGATGGGAAAATTTTGTAAACAGGGGTCACACGGCCATAAAGACAAGTCGTGTAACAAACTAAGCCATGTGGACCTAATTGTAAAACTTTGCAAATGTTCACACGGTCGTGTCGTCAGGCTGTGTAAGAGACTGTGACCGTGTGCACCAATTATCACCCAAAACATACAGATAACACGGCCGTGCCAAATGCTCGTGTATGGCATATGACCGTGTCACAGATCGTGTATACCTAAAGGTACCTTTCAAAACAAGCTTTTTAGTCCTAAGTTCACTTAAGCCACAAGCAAGCATTATACCATCTCTCAAGTGATTTCAGTGACTAAATAATGTTGCAATTAATAGACAAAAAGTTGAAACTTTATTTGAGCCCTAATTATATATTTATAGTCAGTCCCTCTACTAGCTCGAGATAACCAAAAACAAATTGCATTAGAACGAAATGATATGGAATGAATGAAAATGATAAAGTAACCAAAATAGGTTGCATGTATCACTATTCATAGTGAGTGCGTTTTAACACTAAGTACAAAAATTACTTAGGAATTAGTTTAATGTTTTCAAATTATTATTTAATTAATTAAAATTAAATAATTTAATTTGAAATAAGAATTAAATTAATTAGTCATTATAAATTTTTTGAATAAGACAATGAAATATATTTCATCGTAGATTCTAATACAATAAAGTTGCAATGACTTTAATGGTATTAGAATTGGGTTAAAAATAATTTAATTGAAAAATTAATCTCAATAAAAGCTAATTAAATTAAATAAATAATATTTTAGGTAATAAAAAATAAATATTGGGTTGGATAAATTATAAATGTTGAACTAAAAGTCTAGGAAATACATATAATTGGAACCAATACAAGAAATGCCCAACTAGGCCTTATTCCATGTGAGGAGCGGCAAACCTTAGTGTTCCATTTAACGCTAAGTACAAAAATTACATAGGAATTATTTTAATGTTTTCAATTATCATTTACACTTTGAGAGTTATGGTTGATTAGAAACACACTTGTATTTGGTAATTCTTGACCTAAGAATTGTTTGTACAAAGAATTCTTTATGATATAGGGGAATTAGTTGCCATTCCCCCTTCTTTACATAGAATCTCGCTACTTTCCTTTACCTCTGTGACCTAGAAACCTCTTGCTTAGGAATTTTATAAACTTAACATGGGTAGCTCTTTGTTAGGTGATCTGGGGAAGGCCAAGGCGAGAGCCTTCATACGAGATCATCATGGCAACTGAATTATAGGCACCTTTTGCAATATTCCAAGTGCTATTAGTGTTCAAGTTGAACTATGAGCCCTCAAAGATGGACTTTAATTTGCTAAAGACCTAAGCTTAGCTAACCTAGAAATTGAAGTTGATGCAACCACTCTTATTTAGCTATTGTCTAATTCTAATATTGCTAATCCTTTTTTTTCTCCCATGATTGATGAGTGTAGGATGCTACGCTGATTTTTTTTTGTTAGTCTTATGGAACATGTCTTTCGAGGAGGGAACCAATGTGTAAATGCATTAGCTCGTTTAGGGAGTAATTTTCAACCTCCTTCTCCCTCGAATGTTTCTAGATTATCTAGTCTTTTTAATATTTGCAGTACTCCTCCTAGTAGTGTTAAACCCTTATTACTAGGTGATAAGCAAGGATGTATTATGTATCATTCATGACTTTAATATTATGTAACACCCCAAATCCGACCTAGACGTTATGACCAAATATCGAAAATTACATTAACGGCGTGTGAAATTATTTGTTTATTTTGAAAAAAAATAGAGGTTTGAGTTTGAAATCATAAAAAATTCTAAGATTGACTAATTTTATCTCTTCGAAAAATATTTAGTAAAATATATTTATTTTTAAAAGAAAATCATCATTTAATTGTAATGTTGTTTGAAAACATCTAAATATGAAGGATATTATATTATCATTATAAAAATGATTTTTTATAAAGAAGCCCGCAGTGGTTTTCATAAATCTGTTTAGGAAATTCACGAATTATTATTTTGTTTAAAATTTAAGAAAAACATAATTAATTTAGAAAAATGACATTATTTAAAATACTTAAAATCTCATAATTTTGCATGCATGGATGATAGTTTTAAAGTCATAAAAATATAAATCACAACCAAAATAAAGGTAAAGTCTAAAGTCCACAAAAACACAACCCAAAATCCAAATAGTTAAAAATCCAATAAATATCCATGATGTAAATTTTTCTGAGAGACTTCACCAAGTGCTGATCCAAGTCCTATGTTTGAGTGTTACCTAAAAGGTTGAAACACTAATGGGTGAGCTTTTTAAGCCTAGTGTGGGATTAACACAAACTCATTCACAACATAAAACATATACGATACAAAGTAATAAAATCACATATCTCAATATTTCATAAGCATATCATGCATGATCATGTCAATGCATAATTCGTAAAACAATGCAGATTTTAGGAAAACGATCCTACCTATCTCCGCTACACACCATAATCAAGTTTACCCAGAACTCGTCCAACCAACACACCAAATTGTGAATAGTGTCACAGTAACACAAATAAACTGTTATATAAACAAAATTGTGGACAAGCCACCAGAGTCGTAGAATCATGAACAGTGTCACATTAATGCAGATAAACTGCCATATACTTCCACCTTTCACATATCCCACCCATTGCATATGATATGACCAAAACACTTGAAATCATATAGGCATGTTTAGCATGCAAATCACATACATACTCAAGGTACCAAAATTTCACATCTTGTTTTCATACAAATATCACATATGCCATATAATCACATAACATGAGAATAAGATGTACATATTTTTCATATTATTATCAAACATCAATATCACACAACATGCTTTTCATAAGTATACGGTTTAAGAAAAACACTTACTTGATAAAAATCCATAAGGATGACTTATCTCACTTTATGGATATAGATAGTATCCCCATCAAACAACATTATTTTAATAGCAACATTTTTATCAATATAAAAATAGTCTTAATTTATTTAGTGTTAAAACCCACACCTAATCGTAGATTCGATATGCAATAAATCTCTCAAAACCCCCACACGTGGATCTACAATTAGATTACCTAATTGAGTAACAAATGATGATCTTAAGTTAAGACTATCGTCTTAAGAGTTAATACAATAAATTGATTATTGATTATTATTAACACTTACCCTTAAAAGATCTATTGGATTAGCGGTTTAATCCAAACAGTTAGCGATTTCTTGGGTTGACGTCGATTAGCCCCTCTACACATAAGATATATGAAATATTAATCATTGAGAAAATAAATTACTAAAGTCCCCTTAAAGTAAACGGCCAAGCGAGAAACAGTGAGGGAGGAGTTGTTCTCATTCAACCCTTGTACTTACTCTATTTCAGTTGAAAAGGAAAGGTCGTTGGATCATCTTGATTTCGATCCAAGAAAATTGAACGATCTAAAGAGGGGGTTGATTAAGAGTAAGTTTACGAAGTAAAGACTTAGAATTTAAGAAACTAAGTGAAATAAAAAATGCATAATTTTATTTACTAAAAGAAATGATATAAGTTGAAAAATGATGAAGAAAAGAAGAGGAAATACAACCATCAGCGTTGATGCTACGACGGTGACGGCGGTGGTCTGGCGACGGAGGCGGCAGTCTGGCGGAGGAGAAAGAAATGAAGAGGGTTTTGGTCACTAGATAAAAGAAGGAGAAAAGAGAAGAAAGAAGAAAAAAATAAAGAAAAAGGGTGATGTTTCGTAGTGGCGCTCAGTGGTTGTCACTGTGGTGAAGGGCGGCACTAAAGGCGGCGGTAGAACTAAAAGAAGAAGAAAAGTGGTGGTGCAATAGAGGTTCGGTGGTGGTGAAGGTGGTTCAAAACCAAAGAAAGGTGGAGGAGAGGAGGAATTAAAGAGAAAATGGGTGGTTGATGACTAAACAAAAGAAAGAAAAGGAGAGAATGGGGAGGAGCTTTAGGGAGGTGCAATAATGAGAGGGGAAGAATGAAAAGACGGATGAAAATGGGTGCTGTCAAACATGTCTAGGTTCAATGAACATCACTCACGGTAAGGGTGAAGAGAATAGCAAGTTAGGGGGACAAAGGAGTGAAAAGGGGATCATGGTTGTGAAAATGAGACTTAATGAGGGAAGGTTGACTCACACAAAAGGAAAGAATCTTTCCCCATGCATGGCAACTAGCATGGATGGTTTTGGGGGTGTCGACCACTAAAGTTGGCAAAAAAATCAAATAAAAAAATAAAAAGGGTAGAGACTTAAACCTAGGACTTTTAGAAAACTAATAAAGCACTTAACCATTAGACCAACTTATTTATTTGTTATCATTTTAATAGAAAATATTTAAAAACATGGGATGACCTTTGCTAAGGGTTTGAAACAAATTTGCACCTAATAGAAATTAGTGCGAGGTAAGAGATTAGAACACAAATAATCAAGGCCAGGTCCACCACTACTCAATCACTATAATTGATTTTTATTCATCAAAAGTGCGAAAATAACCTTAAAAAATTTTGAGGTGTGACTGCTCTCAGTTCACTAACTTAATTTCTACTAACCCAAGTTTTGGGATGTGACATATTATGTTATATTCCCTTTTCCAGAAAGTTATAACTAAAAAAACTGCAAATAATTTGGCTCAATAGTTAATCCTATCAAAATAAAATTCTAAACAATAAAGTTCTAATAAACTAAAATACAAAAGTACTAATATGGTTTTACTTTAGTCGTACTCGTATCAATTTTGATGTAGTTGCTTAATTAATATTACAAGTGTAGTGATTTTATTAGAAAAAAAACTAGTCGATGGTGATTTGTTAGTAATATTATAAGTTAATGTGAACTAAATATAAAAAAATAAATAACAAGTAAGATCATACGATATATATGTATATATCTTAGGAAAAAAAGCACATATGACATAATGACTAGTATATATTATATAAATAAAGAAAGAAGTTAGCTAGTAATTTAAAAGAAAATATTGAGGCTGAGAAAGAGAACTGCTCTAACATTATTCTACGGAGTGAGAGACCAAACTCATTTTATGGAATGGTGTAGAATTTGAGTCTCAAACTTACAACAAAAAGAACAAGGTGAGTGATGAAGAAATAGCTGCAACGGCTCCTTGCGCAAAACTTAGCCTGGTGGCCCCATCAACCTTTATTTGAGTATTGAATCTGCAGGACATGGTGGAAGGATCCTTGGATACAACAGTGGCTAAACCCTCGAAGTCACAGGCATCTTCATCTTGGTTATTCATTTGATAGTAACTGTTAAAAGCATAGGAGACCGTACGGTCGGGATCCAGATTAGAACAAGACGCACCATCCTGCAGGGCAGTGCAATCGGATCTGGCGCAAGCCCAACCGGTCTGTTGACCAATCAAATCTTGGTTGGAGGCGTAGCTTTCCAAAACGCACCATTGTTTGGGCAAGTACTTGACCCCTTTGGCGGCCACTAAATGCTTGTCACCTCCCTTGCCAGATATGTCCATTGTGAATTTGGGTTTGCCATCAAAGTCAAAAATTCCCCAATGCCTCTCGAAATTCCCTGGTTCAATGCTCTTGGTGTCCTCATCAAACAAGCCGAATAGGTAGACATCCATTTCCCCAGGACGAAGTGGGGTTCCCTTTTTACTAGCCAACACTTTGAACAGACCATCATAAAACTTCTTAGCACTGTTCTTATTTGCCTTTTTGTGGCCATCTGTTGGCCAACCAACTTCCCCCACAAGGATCGTCAAATTAGGGGTGCCCAAGTCTTTCAATGCGTAAATAAGAGTGTCAAAGTTTGCCTCAAAAACGTTATTATACTGAATATTATCGTCCTGGATGGGGTGGCCTCCATCAAAGAAGGCAAAATCCGAAGGGAACTTACTATTCATGGTGAGACTGATGAAAGGGTATATGTTCACCACAAATGGGGCTCCATTTTCCTTCAAGAAACGCACAATTTGGGCCATCACAGCCTTTACGTCTCTGCGAAACACTCCGTCGGATGGTTTGTCTGATTTTGATTCATAAACGTCCGCGTTCTGTGGTACGACTGCTTTGATTTTGTTCCCTAAACCTGCTTCATTAAGGGCTTTCTGAATGTTTTTCAATGCTGGGAAGGTGGTTTTGAGAAATCTCCCTTTGTAGCTAGTCAAAAACGGCTCATTTCCAACGGCTACGTACCTGCAATATATGACACACAATAAATATTAACAACTTCCTTTCCTTGGACCTTTAATTTCCATGGAACAATTGAAGTACGTACTTGATATTGACACCTCCCTTGCGAAGATGTGATGTGCAGTTTTCTTTGACCCAATCCTTTGCATTGCCGTAGTCTTGAGACAAAAACTCAAGCTGATCATTAGGGATCCCAAGCATGACCTCGATGCCGGTTCCGGCCAAATACCCCACCATCCAAGGATCTGAATCGAAAAGCTTAACCTTTTCAAACCCATTATCTTTCAGCAGCTGAACCACTATTCTAGGATGCAATGGGTGCGACGTCATCGTGCCCCAATTCACACCAATGTTATCTGCAACAACCTTAACGCTGGTTACCACCAGGATCAGGGCACCCGCCCATAACACTGCCATCACTCCAGCCATGACTTGGGACACAAATTCCTCTAAAATCTTTTGAAGTGTGTTAGGGTCTCACTCTGATGATACTTACGCTTGTGTGGGAGAATTTTGTTAATTGTTGAGGTAGAATGAACTACGGTGGAACGACGATTTAGCGACTGTTGGGGTGGTTTCTTTCTGGTTGTGTTTTGTTGTCTGATCACAGACACTGTCTAGTCTGAAGTAGTTGGTTAGACAATCTGATTTTCTAATTTTAGTTTCTACAAATAACGGATTTGCTAATACCCGACTCTATGTCAGTTGATTCATTCAACTACATTTTAGTTCATTTAGACGAACCCTCTGTATTTTAAGACTTCAAAACAAGCTGAAAACAAAAAAGAAGCTTTCAAACTTTGTTAGTATCAGCTAAAAGATGTCCGAAACAACTTTTTGCTATTTTTCAAAAAATCAAAAAACAAAAAAAACTGCTACGAAGATATACTTCTTATAAAGTAAATTAAAAAAAGATTTTAATGTTGAATTTGGTTCTCAAACTATCCATATATTTATCTCACTTTCATATTTAATTTGTTCTTCATTATCTACATTAACTCAGCATTAGGAAAAATAATGACTTACAAGTGGCTCTATACGTTAGTTTTTTTTTAATTATCTATATTAAATTGATTAAAAAATCATATAAAATATATAAAAAATTTAAAAAAACATTTTTTTAAAAATAAAATTTTATAAAGTTTAAAAGTTAATAAATATAAATTTAAAAAGGGGTAAACTACGCCGCAAATCACCCTAAAATAGCGCGTTCCTATTTTGGCCCCTTTAAATTTTTTTGTCAAGTTAGTTACTCTAATGAAGATAATTGTTCAAATTGATCACTGCTGTTAAAAATTTCGTTAATCAACTAATAGATTGCTGACGTGTCCAAAGCATTTTTTTTGTTTATTTGCAACATAAAGATTCAATGGTAGCATCGTCAACATTTGAATCCTCTTTAAGAAGATAAAATCTAACGACCACAACAATGAACCATGATCATGACCTCACCCTTTTGGATGAGTCCACCAACCAGCATAACACCACCAGTCACCCTACCCCCCACCGAATACCAAGACCATGAATTTTTTACTGGTTTTCATTCTTTATTGCTCTTACAATTGGGTCATTTTCTAAGTCTAGCTTATCGTCATCATCAAGTTCATCTAATATTGACTGGTCAATCTTTTTGCATGGTTGCCTCCTATGTTTCTTTGGTTCCAGTCGAGGTTTAGCTTGCTGGATGCCCATCTTTCCCACCTTGAACCTGCCAATGGCATTCTAAATTTCAGAATGAAGTGGAAATATTCAGAAGTTGTAATAAAATTTAAACAATTTATAGGATGAGAAGTTGGATTCTTAAATTATTGAGCATGGAACATGACCAATAAAAAACAAAGTTATGTGGTAAAGACATGGTTTTAAGTTAATTGTAAAAGATACTTGGTTCTACAAGTTCTTCTAGATAAAAGATACTGGCTTGTCATAGCATATCAACTTGAAGAATAAACTTTAACATATTCTAGATCCAAGCATTTCTCACTAGACTATCATTTCAGAACTGTAGGAACTACTGCAAGTATGAACAGGATATAAAAAATGATCCCTTGTTGCAAGATTTGTAATTAAATTAGCATTGGATTAACCAACCACCAACACTTAAAGCCCTTATTAAACCTGCCTTTCGTCACCGGCCAACTTGAGCCAAGTAACCATCACTGACGATAATGGCGCGTACAGAGGAAGCAAAACTCGACCACTTCCTTCAATGGCTTCAGTTTAGCTCTCTAACACATTGAACTCAACTTCAAGTCTTCAGCTCTACATTTCTATTCCTCTGCTTCAACAAACATCGATTTTAATTCAGGTCAACGAAGCTCAATTCCGCGGATGCAATATCAAGTATTGCGACGATGGTCAGTAGCAAAAATCCCTTTAAAAAGAAAGTTAAACATAGAATTATGTTTGATTGTTTATAAGGTTTTCATTAATTTTATGAGAACAAAAAAACTAGGCAGGGGTAATCGATGGCGCCCGGTTAGCCAGTGGTGTTATGTTGGTAGGTGAGTTCATCGGAAAAGGTGGGGTTATGGTCATAGTTCGTTGCCATCTTTGTTGGGTTTCCTCCGTTTAAAGATGACTCAAGTGTTGATAATGCTGTAAGTAAACAAAAAAAGTTTTTTGAATTAATTATGAGATCCTTCACTACACCAAAATAAGCTTTTAGCGGCACTTTTAGCGGCACTTGGATAAAAAACGCCGGTAAAAATCGAGCATTAGGGGCACTTTATGGAAATCGGCACTAAAGGTCGAAAAATGTCGCTAGAAATAAGCATTCGCGGCATTTTTCAGAAAAATGCCGTAAAAAGCCAAAGCCCAACGGCCTCTTTTTCTTACCTTTCGGGGCTTTAGCGGCGTTTTCAAAAAAGTGCCGCTAATGCTCGGGGCTTTAGCGGCATTTTTGAAAATGCGCCGCTAATGCTTGGGGTTTTAGCGGCGTTTTTGAAAAAGCGCCGCTAATGTTTGGTGTTTTAACGACATTTTTTAAAAAGCGCCGCTAATGCTCGGGGTTTTAGCGGCGTTTTTGAAAAGATGCCGCTAATATTGGGGGCTTTAGTGGAATTTTTGAAAAAGCGCCGCTAATGCTCAGTGTTTTAGCAGCGTTTTATAAAAAGCGCCGCTAATGCTGGGGGTTTTAGCTGAGTTTTTGGAAAAGCGCCGCTAATGCTGGGGGCTTTAGTGACATTTTTGAAAAAGCGCCGCTAAAAACATTTTATCTTAATTGGTTTATTTATATTAATTAAATAAAATTCAATTTATTTCTAATTGAATATTTAAAATCTTCAGAAAAAAATAATGACACATAGAAATAATTTAAAATAAAACACATGGAAAAATTAAAATACTATTATTTAAAATAATTTTAAAGTTTTTTGGGTACATGATTACTGATTGTTTTTTAATTTATATATTAATAAATTTCTTATATAATCGTAAAAGAGATAGTATTAATTTTAAAATATTAAATTAATTATCACTATAGTTTAGGGTTTTTGGTTTAGGGCATATGATTTATTTAAGATTTAAGGCCGGTTTAGGAGTTACTATTTTAAGGTTTAAGGAGTATGGATTTAGGGATTATGATTTAAGGGTTGGGATTTAAGGTTTAGGGGTTAAGGGTTAAGTGTTTAGGGGTTAGACGTTAGGGGTTAAGAGTTAGGGATTTAAGGTTTAAAGATTCAGGGGTCGGGTTAGGGTTTTGGGTTTAGATTAATTATTTTTTAATTTATATTTTAAATATGTTCTTATATAATTGTAAAAGAGATAATAATAAATTTGTTTAGGGTTTTTAGTTTAGGGTATATGATTAATTTAAGATTTAATGCCGGTTTAGGAGTTCATATTTTAAGGTTTAGGGAGTATGGATTTAGGGATTATGGATTAAGGATTATGGTTTAAGGGTTGGGATTTAAGGTTTAGGGGTTAAGGGTTAGGAGTTAGGGTTTAAGGGTTAGACGTTAAGGGTTAAGAGCTAGGGATTTAAGGTTTAGGGATTCAGGGGTCCGGTTAGGGTTTTGGGTTTAGATTAATTATTTTTTAATTTATATTTTAAATATGTTCTTATATAATTGTAAAAGAGATAATAATAAATTAAATATATTGAAATTATGAGTATAGTTTAAATTATTTAAGAGATATATAATAGATAGACTTTATATGTATTGAATGGTTAATTTAGGGCACGTTTGGTTCGCTATAATGGAATAGAGGTGTAATGGAATAGAGGCGTAATAGGTAATCCTTTTGTTTGATTGAATGGAATGGAATAGAGGCGTAATACTATTCTTGTGTTTGGTTGAATGGAATGATGTTGTAATAGCATAAGGAAAAAAACTAAAATGACTAGAATACCCCTAGCAGAATTTTTTTAGGTAGATGATTTATTGTTATTGTTATTAAATTTTAATAAGATTATTAATAAAAATAATAAATAATTTAATAATATTTTAAAATAATAATTATTAAATATAATTTAATAAAAATATATAATTTAATAAAATTCTTAATATTAAATATTCTTATATGAATTTACTAAAATCATAATATATAATACTATAAAATATAATTTAAAATAATTATTATTAAATATAATTTAATAAAAATATATAATTCCCCCCACGTTATTTGGAGATACAGGATACGAAACGAATTAATTGTTTGACTAATCAAGGGACTAATTTTGTTTAGCCATAAAATACATCAATATATATATTCATTTGATATGAATATGTTTGGATCATACATGAATTTGTATACACTATCAATCAATTAATTACAACTTGTTTAACATCCATCCATAAAATGTTTGGAAATTTCTTTTCTTGATTACATATAATAAGCTTAAACTTCTTTAAAATGGATGTGAACTCAATAGGTCAAAATTGAAGATTATGGGGGACGCAAAGCACATCGACTACAAAAACCAACCAAATAATTTTAACCATTGATTTTCTAACACACTTGGACAAGGTTTTGTTACCCAGGGACGTAAGGTTCAAAGAGTGTTATCTAAGGATTTGGATCATACTGCATTACATTAGCCGCTCGTTCAAACTCTTCTCTTATAACTTTAATGCTGAGCTTGTCCACCACTCGACCAAGGTCATGAGATACCACAGAAGGATCCTCTATGCAGATTAAATGATGATCATTGCCAATTCTTCTTGTCCAATCTTTTTCTCCCTTACTGCACAAATGGAGTCATCAAATTAAAAACGTTTTTGTTTTCTAGAATTTATTTATTTTATCCCCACCTGCAACTATTTAGTCCTTAGTTTATGCCAAAATTGTTTATAGCATCTATTGATCACTTGCAAATTGCAAGCCATTCTAAAAGAGTGCACTAATGTTTCTCCCTGCTCAAAACTTACTACAGTAAATGGGATCTATTAATAACATAATTCATTCACCACAAGATGCAACTAATACCCAAAGAAGGTATTTAAAACGAAACCAGATACATGCATCTTAACTTGTATTTATAAGTTCAGAAACCGTGAAAACATTTTTATAAACCATGAAAACATCAGAATGATACATGCAGAGAAGTTTTGTCAATAGGTAGGAAGGTACTACATGGGTTACTACTTCTCATAGCAATGATGGTTGGGCTGGTTGGGACGAAGCCAAGGATGATGGATATGATAATTTCAATAATGGCACATCTAATAAAAGAAGTTGACCCAATATCTCTCCATGCCTTTGTTCAGCCTGACAAATTGTAACTAGAAATTTAAACTAGGTCAGTATTCCATCTAGAGAAACTGCTTCAAGAAAAGCCGGATCAAGGTTTATGGATCAGGTACGCAGATAGTTCTTCTCTAAGTTCATCCTAATCATTTACACGTGGTTAAAATGCAGAAAAGCAAAAAAAAGGTGAACTTTTTTCTTTATATATGATTGCGAAGGTACAACAAAATTCACATTCACTCCAGCCAAGTTATACAACAGAAATAAAACAAATTAGATAGATAACAGGCCTAGAACACACCTTCCCAAGCTGTGTCAACCCATCCCTAAACTTTGGAATCACCAAAACATGAACAGGAGCCTGCGGACTGATGTCTTTGAATGCTAAGACTTTATTATCTTCATACACGATGGTTGAAGGAATTTCCTTAGCTATGATCTTGTCAAATCTAGATGGGAAGGGAAAAAAGAATCAATAACCAGTACAATGATAATAACAAAATCAATGTGACCCCGTTCTTCAAGATCTCATAGAGAAGTTATCAGCAGAACCAATTCTATCTAAATTTTAGCAATACAAAATTACAAATAGCTTGCTTAAAACTCAAGTTATTCCCAAAGTTATGATTTTTTCCCCTTAAACTCGTATTAAGAGGGAGATGAAATCCCAAACGGATATAGGTCCAACAACATAATACATAACAAATTCCAGGCTAGAACTGGAATGTGAATTCAAAGTAGGGTGTTAAGGATGATACATACATGGTTGGAGCTCCACTATCAGAATTGATTGCAGCTGCCTTAGCCGTAGCCTCTTCATCATGTGTAGGACTAGCACGCATAGATATCTACAAAAAGTGATTCGAAGGTATCAAGAAAGGCCAATAAAAATTCAACATCTGAAATTTTTCTAGCTCTTCTTCACTTCTTTGGCTGGCTAGACTACTAAAAAAACCACGATTAGAACCCAATTAAACCTTCTCTCTACCCCCATTTCATTGATCAACCAACCGATAACAAAAAGAATAATAGTAATCATCAATTGAATGCCGAAATAAGAGAACTTCCCAACCAAATAAAAAGAAAAGAAAAATACCTGCGTGAGTGATTTGGTGTTAGAAAATTGATGGAGGTGAGAGAAGAAGAGAGTGGTGGTAAGGCTCTCACAATTGCAACAATCCTTCCAGTCGTTGCATAATTACTGTCCAAATCAAATACCCAGAATCAATACTTTATCACTCTGTCCTTAACATTAACAAAATATAAACAGATAAAAGAGTACCGAAAAAGAGAGAAAGAGGTGAAAGTAGCCATAGGTTTGAGTGAAACAAAACAACAGCCCTGAGAAGAGAAGATATAGGACGGACAAAGCTAAGGAAAATTGGAAATAAAAGATGAATAACGGAAGAAGTAGAAGGAGGAAAGTTACCTGGATGAAGAAGGAGAAGGAGGAAAAAAAATAAAAATTACCTTAAATATCTAGGTCTCCTCTGCAATCAAAGGAAAAAAAGGGAAACGTGAGATGGTTGGAAAGAAAGTTACAGAAGAAGAAGATGAAGCTGAGGGCAAAAATTGAAAAAGAAAATCAGAACAGAGAAGTAGTAGCTAAATGCTGCTTTTGGAAGGGAATAGAAATCGGCTAATTTTAGGAATACAAACGTAATGTAATAAGCCCGTAATAGGGCATTACACCCAACCAAACAGATGATTAGGTGGGGCCCACGAAATAGGGCTGTAATGGCATAGCCATTACACCCAACCAAACATGCTGTTAGGGTTTAAGGTTAAGGTTTACTTGAGATTTGTTAAATGATAAAATTTTATACAATTAATTAATGCTTTTAGGAGTTACTATTTTAAGGTTTAGGGATTATGGTTTTAGGGATTATGGATCATGGTTTATGGTTTAAGGGTTGGGGTTTAAGGTTTAAGGGTTAGAGGTCATGGGTTTAAGGGTTAGGGTTTATGATTTATGATTTAAGGTTTAGGAGATAGGGGTTAAGGATTTAGGGTTTAGATTAATTGGTGTTTTTTAATTTATATATTAAATAATTTCTTATATAATTGTAAAAGAGATAATATTAATTTTAATATATTAAAATTATGATTATAGTTTAAATTATTTAAGAGATAATAGACAAATTTTATATATATTAAATGGTTTAGAATTTAAGGTTTACTTTAGATTTGTTAAATGATGAAATTTTATACAATTAATTAATGCTTTTATATTTAAAAATTTTTAATCTAAACCATTTGATATATTTAAATATTAGATTTTAAAAAAACATTGATAAATAAATAAAAAATGTAAGAGATTGATATGGATAGGTAACTATCTATTTTGGATAGGACCAAATTATAACAAATAAAAATGAAATATAAAAACTAAAATCATTCCACATCGAACATCTAGCAAAATAGTTATATTTTAGTTAGGAAGAAATATTTCTAATAAAATGGAGATTAGATCGGAAATGAATAATATAAAACCATGATTAACGTCTCAATCTTTAATAGAAATTTGATATGTGAGAGATTAATTGCTTACATTGGATAATTCTAACTTAATAATTAATTACAACCATTTAATCGTGTTTTTCTTATTAAAATATACGATATTTATTTTGAGAGTATTTGGTTTTTTTATTATAAAAATTCAATTTATAAAAAATAATAATAAATGTTTTATAAAATCACTTAACTAATAATTTTTAACAAATAAAATAAATGACTTTTAGCAGAGCAAAACAGTGTCGTTTTGTTCAAAATGAAATGGTTTTTTGCTGCGTTTTTATGAAAAACACAAAAAATGCCGCAAAAATAATTTTACTTTAAAAAAATCTCGCCATTTTATAAATTTTCTCCCTGATATCCCCAACTTTCCCCCCTGATATCCCCAACTTTCCCCCTTGAAACCCCCAACTTTACCAACACACCGTCCTTTTCATTTATTATCATTTTCATTGTTTTCGGTTTAATAAATAAAAACTTTTAACTCCGTGCCCATTGCTATTTTTTCTTCCTCAACCCCAATTCTTAACGCCCAAATTTGGAACCCTAGATTTTTCTCTGCAGAACTTTTCTTAATCCACAAGCTTTAGCTGCTCTGTGCGATTCCATCACGGATCCGAAGGACTCGAGCCTTTGTGAATTAGGTCAGTCTTTTATGTTTTTGTGTTTTTCTAAAAAAAATTTCTTAGGTTTTCTTTTTTTAACGACTTCGATCTGATTTACTCAATTGATTGGTGGATCTTTGTGATTTTCAAATGTATAGCTCCATTTTCAAAAAGAATTACTTACCATGCAAGAATTTGAAATTGGCCAAAACCTAGCTTACATCCATGAAAGAATTCAGTTGTAAAATGGGGAAGAAGATGACAACCATTCATATTTTACTTATGTTATTATTTTAATTTAATTAATTATCAAATTACCATTTTACCCTTGGTTAATAAATAAAACACCAAAGTCATGTCTATATTTGTCCACTAACCTCTTGAATGGTCTAATTACTATTTAAGTCCCTTTTCCTTTATTCAATTAACCATTAATCACTCAAATCAAATAGCGATTAAATTTTACATCTTTTACAATTTAGTCCTTTTTAATTAATTAACCATTGAAACGTTAAAATTTTTCAACAAAACTTTAAAACCACCTTAATGACACTCCATAAATATTTACGGCTCAATTTATAAAAACAAGGTCCCGATACCTCATTTTCTAAAACCACTTGACCTTAGAGTCTTACCACTTGAACTTAATAAATCGCTTATAAAACAAAAACCACTATATCAAAAACATTTTCAAAGTCACAATTAACTCGTAAATATTAAATATAATATTTACAAAATTACTCATCAGATTTGGTGGCCTCGAAACCACTATTTTCGACACTATTGAAAAACGGGCTGTTACATAAATGGTTAGATTTTAAGCTGAGATATGATAAAGGACTCGTTTGTAAAGTAAAAATTATTAATTTTGAACATAGGGACTAAAGTGTAAATATTTCAAAATTGGTATAAAATTTTTATAATTATGGATAGTAAATGATCTTAAAAGAATATAGTTGAGATCAGTTTTAAAATCAAGGCTCAAATTTGAAAGATATTATAATTTCGGTTTTAGGGACTAAATTGAGTAAATGAAAAAGTTTAAGGCATTTGAAAAATAAAATTAAACTGATACATGCTTGCAATAGGATGAAATAAGAGGGTTGTAATTGATAAATTGAACTGAATTATTTTATAGATCGAGAATTGAACCAAATCGGGGATAATTAAGAAATAAAGGTGGAATTGTTGATTAGTCCTTGAAGAGTTGGTTGTTTGTTGTTTTGACTAGGTAAGTTCATATGGTATGATTGTATTTAAATTGTTGTATATTTGATTTATGAATTGTGTTTGCTTAGTAGTAGTTTGAATTGTTTACAAATTGGTACAAAGGTGAGATATAGACTAAATCATAATGAAATGATAAATTAACTGATAAGTTGAATATAATGGATTGCAAAATGTGATATATAATGAATTTATAGTTTATCATAACTGGTTAGAGCGAATTGATATGAAATTGATTAGTTATCAAGATAGAGGATTAAATTGAATAAAATTGAATTTAGCATAACTTGGTGAAAATGGGAAATTGGCTTGGAAATTTAGATGAATTATATTATGTATGTATGAAATGATATTTTGATTGATAATATTGATATTGATGGGATGAGAATTAAACTTATAAGAAATTTGATTATTGGATACCCTATTAATTGTTTGGGTAGAGTCGGATATAGTTGGCATGCCATAGGATAGATAGAGTACGAGTTACTTCAACTACGCATCGATGAGTGATGGACACAACTTTTACTTCGGTTATACTGATGAGGCACTGGGTGCCAAACACATTGATGAGCGTTGGGCACAAACTATTTACTTCGACATTATTTGATGAGGCACTAGGTGCCAAATTGGTGTGTTAGTTGGATCCGTGTATCTGTTCAAGTTTGAGTCAGGTTAATAGGGGTATAAAGTGTAAATTGGAAAAATATATATGAATTGAGTTGATAATATGATTTAATGATTTGATTTGGAATCCGAATAATGAAATGAAATAATGAATGTCGTTATATTGAAATTGGATGTATTGTTGATGATAGATGGAAAATGATATGAAATTGATATTAATTTGAATAAATATTGGTTATAAGTGATTGAGAATTTTATATGCTTGATTTATTATAAGATGCGATATATGTTGATACTCACCTTGTTGATATGTGGTTGTCATGTTAGGTAAACTTGAGAAGCTAGTAGTTTAACGATTAAATTGTAAATCGAGGCAAGTTGTTGTTTAGTGCCTATGAACTTACTAAGTATTTGATATGACATCGTTGTTTCCCTTTCCTTGTAGATTGCCAACTTGCAGAACATGTCTAGCGGATCATCGAGGAGCTCACACTATCCTGTTATTGATTCAGTAGTCTTTCTATCGTTTAAGGATTAGTTTTGTGGCATGTACATAGTGTTGTGAAAATGTTGAGTTTGAGTGTTGTTATAGTTGAAACTTACCTAATGTTTGATTAATTGGTTGTTTCATAGATTGATATACCAAGACAAGAACGTATTGTTGACGTCTAATGACTTAATTGAACTTGGGAATGGTTAATTGTATGTTTTGTAAATAGATGAAATTGGTATGTCTTGAAATTTTATATAATCTACTTGGTATGAATTGTGTAGGTGAAAGTTGCATGTTTGAGTACCATTTGAGACATGTTAGTATGGTTAATTGGATTTGATTGAGTTGTGGTATTTAGCATGTTTTGAATTGATTATATGCAGGTTGATGGGTGCCTATTATAACGACCAAAAAGTTAGTGGTATTCGAAATGGTGGTTTTGAAACTCCATTCTCTAATGATCGGGTTTGTAAATGTTATTAATTAATATTTACGAGTCAATTATAATATTATATTGAATTTTGGTTTGACAAATTTCTTAATTGGATAGTTAGTTAAGTTACAAGTGTTTTGACTATAAAGTCAGTGGAAAATAAGGTATCGAGACCTTGTTTCTATAAAACGAGCCCGTAAATATTTTTTATTAAATATTTATTTATTTATTATATTGGTGAATCGAATTTTAGATAGGTAATTTTTTCGATTTAGTGACTAATTAAGGTACAAGAGCTAAATTGTAAAAGTGGTAAAAGTTAATCGCTATAGATTTTTAATTACTAAAGGACTAAAATAGTAATTAAACCAAGATACAAAATGATAATTAAGCTAATTCGTAATATAGTGGACGGTTGGTAGCATGGTTTCTTAAAATAATAATAAGGTTATAATTAAATGATTATAATGTATATATTATAAAATAAATAACTAATAAAAGTGCGAAAGAAGGAAAAGATGGTCATCATCTTTCTTTCTTCAATTAAAGCACAAAAGAGAAAAAAAATAGAAAAACCATTTTTGAGCTTCAACAATTGGCACTTGCATGGTAAGTGTCTATAGATTTGTTTTTCATAAATTTTATGTTTTTGAAATCGTGGTAACTCGATTTAGTTAACTCGTGTTTAGATGTTTGAAACTTTTAAAGTTTATGAAAATTTTCATTGTTTAATCTTGAAGATTTTGGTGTTAAATGGTTAGGTTTAAAGCCTAGATATGAAAAATGACAAGTTTGTAAAGTTAAACTTGTTAGTTTTGAACGTAGGGATTAAAGTATAAATATTTCAAAATTGGTATGAAATTTCTATAATTATGGATAGTAGTGGGTTGTAGAAGGATGAAATTGAGATTGGTTTCGAAATCGATGCTCAAATTTGAAATTTATAACTATTTCAGTTTTAGGGACTAAATTGAATAAAATGCAAAACTTTAGGCAGCATTTGAAAAATAAAATTGAGCTGATACATATTTATAATAGGGTGAAATAAGATGTTTTAAATTGATAAATTGAATTGAATAATTGTATAGATCGAGAATTGAACCAAATAATAATTAATCGAGGAAAAAGACAAATTTGTTGATTAGTCCTTAGAGAATTGATTGTTAGCTTTTTTTTTCTAGGTAAGTTCATATGGTATGATTGTACTTAAATTTCTATATATTTGAATTATGAATTTGCGTATGTTTGATAGTAAATTAAAGTGTTTGCAATATGGTGCAAAAAGGCGAGGTATGAACTAAATTGTAAGGAAATGATCAATTAATTGATAAGTTAAATATGATGAATTGCAATTCGAGATAATTAATGAATAACTAATTATGATTGATCGAATTATATTGGTGTGAATTTAATATATTATCGAGATAGAGGATTAAATTGAATAATACTGAAAATAGTGCAATTCGATAAATTAAGGAATTGGCCTTGAATTGGACTGAAATAGGATGCGCTATGTGGTAAACTGATGATTTGATAAAATGAGTTGAATTGATTCGATTTGGATTGGTTGATAGTGGTAAGGATCGAATTGAATATATGTGCAAATATTATATATTGTTATAAGTGCGAAATTGAATCAATATTATTATGAAACATGCTATCATATTTGAGAATTGATGATTGGTTGATGAAATTATGAAATGAAATTGAGAAACTGTTACCCTATTAACTATTTGGGTAGAGTTGAATATAGTTGGCATGCCATTGGATAGAAAGAGTTAAGGGTTATTGCAACTACAAGTCGAGGAGTGTTGGGCACACCTACATGTCGGTTATATCGACTAACGCTGGGAACAATTTACTATTTCAGATTTATCTGATAGGCACAAGGTGCCAAACTGGTGTGATTGATTGGATCTGTGCATTCATTCGAGTCCGAGTCAGATTAATAAGGGTATAAAATGAAAATTTGATAAATGATATTTGAATTGGGTTGATATTATGATTTGATGATTTGTTTACATATTCCGATTTACAGATATTGATGGGATGTGAAAAATCATACGAACCTATTATACAAGCTCGGAGGGTTGATATAGAAATGTGATGAATCAATGAATTCGATTTGGAATTCGAAAAATGAAATGAAATAGTAATTGACATTAAATTGAAATTGGATGTATAATTGACAAATAGATGAAATGATATGGTATTAAGAGAATGATGTTCATATGGTTAAATGTTGAATTGGTTTTGAGAATGGTATTGAAATGTGATTCTAGATTATTTTGGCTTATTTCATATTTGAAGTTTTATATGGTGAGGTTAAATGTTAACTCAACTTTTTTTTATATTTAATTTATCATGTTAGAAAAATTTTACCAAGCTAAGTGGCATGTAGTGTTTAATTATAAACTGAGGTAAGTTACTTGGTTTAATACCTATGACCTTACTAAGCGTTTGTAATGCTTACTCCATTTGTTTTTCCTTTTCTTGTAGATTGTCAACTTGTAGAATGCGTCAAGTGGATCGCGCAAAACTCACACTATCCTACCTATTGATTTGGTAGTATTTTATTCTCTTTATTCGGTTATGTGGCATGTACATAAGACTTAATGAATATGTTTACTTTGAATGATAATTTTGGTTGAAACTTTGCTAACTGCTTGATTTTGGAAAAGTTAATACTTATGTGTATATATATGTTTGCTTGGTAACATGTAGTGACATGTTGAATGACTCTTAAATGGTATAATTGAGCATGAAATGGTTTGATTAAATGATGTTATTGAATAACTAATGGACAAAGTTGAGTAGGTTGAATTGGTATAAGTTAGATTGATATGTTGGAGGCCAAATTGCAGAAATGTTGCATTGAATGGTTGAAATGGTTAAATAGGTTGTTTTGGCTTTCATTTGTTTTGGTTTTGTGCAAGTTTAGATGTGCATATATGCATTAAATGAGATTAAGGTTTCGCTTGACATGAAATAGGTACCAAATGGACAAATTTCATAAAAAACAGATCTTTGTCTCGATGTGAAATACCCCTCGTCGCAACATCAATTAACAATTTGTGATGTCCCAATGTCAAGTGGTCTAATGTCGTGTTGTGACTCCCTGTTTTGGCGATGTCACGATGTGGAACTCAAAATTTCAAAACCTTACAATTTGGTCCTAATTCATGCTCGGATCTACAAAAGAGCTTTCGTAAGCTCGATTAAGACTTGAATTTAGTTGTGTATCATAATATCAAGGTGTTTATGATATGATTGAATATTTTAATTATTTATTTATAAAATAATTGATTTGAAAATTTAAGAGTGTTGTGAAAGGTCCTTATTTGATCTTGGGATGACTTTAAAGCATTCATATGCTTATATAAGACTCGAAAAAATGTTCATGATTCTATATTGTATTATTGATTGATTGCATAATTGATGAAGTGAAATGATGTCTTTACTAAGTATTTTTCTTTAATTACTCCAACAACAAATGTGACACTCTATTGCTCGGACCCAGCGATTGGATCGGGTAAGGGGTGTTACACCTATAAGCACCATTGTGTTTGATGTTGGTTTGAGCATGAAAAAGCACCCAAAAGTGAAATTTTTTACCTTTTGAAAAAAAAGTATCTATACCACGTGTAAAGGTATCAGTACTTTACCAAATTGCCATGATTTAAAAAAAAACAACAGAATGCCAATTTGGTATTGATACTAAGGTAAGGTATCGATACCTATAAGGAAGTATTGGTACATTAATCTAAGTATCGATACTTTATGATTTTAATTGGATTTTTTGAAACATCGAAGCTTAAAATAGTATTGGTACCTAGAATGGGTATTGATGCCTATATTGAGATTTGAAAAATTTTGTAATTTAGTCATTGTTCATGCTCGGATCTACAATAGAGCTTTTGTAAACTCAACTAAGGCTCGAATTTAATTGTGTACCTTAATATCTAGGTATTTAAGATATGATTGAATATTTGTATGATTTGTTTATGGTAAACTTGATCAAAAATTTTATAAATGTTACAAAAAGGCCTCTATTTGATCGCGAGTTAACTTTAAAACATTTGTATGTTTGTATAAGACCCGTGAAAGGATGTTCATGTTATTGAATGTTTTTTTTGTTGATTGCATGATTGATGATGTGAAATGATGATTTTAATGTGAATCCGTCAGTAGTTTCCCTAGCAATGAATGTGACATCCTTTTATTCAGACCCGACAATCAGGTCGATAAGGTATGTTACAGAATCTCAATTGAACAATGTCTAAATAAATAATAATATTTTAATAGAAAATTACATATAGCTCCACTTGGACTAAAGGAGGTGGGAGGCACACCCTTTTGGATCACCTAGGGTTGTTGCCCATCATATGAATACTATGCTTATTGGGCTTTTTTCATATATCTGGTACAATCATATGTGCTATTTGATTCTTTAAACCAACTCATATAATTTTACCAACCCAATAACTACGTTTCTATTTCCAAAATATTTTTTAATTATTAAAATAAATTTAATTAATTTCACTTGATTATTTTCTCAACCCAATTCTACTTCTGTTAAAGTCATGACGACTTTACTATACTAGAATCTATGAGCAAATTAATTAATTAACTCATTCACTCATAACCCAATGACTAATTAATTCAATTATCATTTCAAAATTCAATTATTTAATTACAATTAATAAAATAATAATTCGAAGGAATTATATTTAATTTTTAGGTCACCTCTTGTATATTGCAAGAAAACGCATTCACTACGAATAATAATACAAGCAATCTATTTATCTAACTCGTCATTTTCATTTCTCAATATCATTTATTCAAAGGCAAACCATCTAGGTTATATCGACCTAGCGAAGGGTCGATTGGACATATATAATTAGAGCTTAAATAATTTGTAACTAAGTTCCGACTCTTTGTCTATTAATTACAACATTATTTAGTTAAAGAGTCATTCCATTAAAGTACCATAACTATTCTCTCCCATTATATATCATTACAAATGCTACTTATCAAGTGTTTGTCCAATGAACTTATCATATGTGTGTTACCCTTTTAACATATCCTTAATTTCTTTGAGATAAAATTCATTCTCCCAATATGATCTTAGCCAAAATTATGCCAAACTAAGGTAGCTAACATGCTTGTGTATAAACAAGGTAAGCATAACAATTTTTATTTAAACTTACTAAGCATTTATATGCTTACTCCAGCTACTTTCTCTACTAGTAGATCATCACCTTGCGAAACATTGATCGCGCCTTGGTGTTCGTACATTGAGGCTATAAAAACAATGCAAATTAAGAAGAAACGGATGCAATATACTACAAGTGAACAGGTTAAATTATAATATAAATTGATTTTACAACAAAATAATGGAAGTACTCCGAGAATCGTTGTCACACCTGGTCCCCCAATGGACCTGAATTTTAAAAAAAAAGTCTAGGAGCCAATTGATGAAAAAGGGAATTTGAGGACTCAAATAAGGCATTTAGAAAACTTGAATGACTGGTTGGGGGATGATTAAATTCCAATCCTAGTTTAGTTAGATTGGAACCGACAAGTTCCATAATGGGAGACATAATAATTAGGATTGAGTGGTGGCAAGGGTCTTTGGAGACCGTGCTGATGGTGTATATATAGGTGTGCATGGGAACAGGGTGCCTCTTAGCTTAGAAGAGGATGTGATTCAGAACGGAGTGCCGATGGTATATAATTAGGATTCAGTCGCTTTGAAGAAGAACATGATATAGTTGAAGGAAGATTGGGAACTGGTAAGTTTCCTTAACCCTCCGAACTTGTGGATTAAAGAAAAAGAGTAAAGCAAGAATCCTTGAAGCTACGGTTTGGATTTTGAGGCTTGAGTGTCTTCAAGTTAATCGATAAAGGTTGTTATGCCTAACTACTATGAAGAAAGAGGCTTTGGCATTCAGGTAAGCTAAGT
This sequence comes from Gossypium hirsutum, assembly GCF_007990345.1. Taxonomy (NCBI): domain Eukaryota; kingdom Viridiplantae; phylum Streptophyta; class Magnoliopsida; order Malvales; family Malvaceae; genus Gossypium; species Gossypium hirsutum. Next base: position 34,432,865 of record NC_053448.1, on the reverse strand, counting down.
TATAAAGAATAAGGAAGCGAGGCAAGTTTCTGTACTTCAATTTTTAAATGATAAGTGATTTCTGTTGTTTGTGTATGCTATGAATGGTTAGAAATTTCATGGTATATGGGTGTCTGCTTTAAACTCTAATTTATATAGAGTTTTTATAGTTGTTTTTAGCACCTTTTTACTTAGAAGTAATATTAATTCCAAGTAATTGATCACTAATTAGGTGAATTTTTGAATAGTTGAAGTTATTTTCATACGAGAATGCCAAAATATGTGAAGAAAAGATTAAAAGATGGCATGATAGTTGTATACAACCTCTAGAATTCAGAGAAGGGAAAAAAGTGTCGTCGCTTAATTCGAGGCTAAGATTATTTCCAGGAAAGCTGAAATCCCAATGGAAAGGACCTTATACCATTCGTAAAGTTTATCCATATGGAGTAGTAGAATTACACGACAACAAGGGAGGTACGTAAAGTTAATGGTTAATGTCTCAAACACTATTGGGATGGTGAAGTTGAGCAACTTGAACCCTTGTTCTATTTAATAGACCATTGATTTTTCATACTTTTATCTTTAATAAATGGCATATTTAAAAATTATTTTTCTTGAATCAGTACATTAAATTAATTTTGTCTAAGGAGATTGGAACTTAAGTAGAACCTTTTATGACCCTCCAACCTTTCCTGAGATATTAATTTAATGTAATTTTCCAAGAAGAAATTTTCTAAGCAATCCAAAAGAAATTTTTAATTTTAATTTTTATTTACAATTTTAATTTAATTATTTATGTTTAATAAGAGGGTAAATTTTGCCCAAGTACTAATCAATTTATTTCTCTAGTTTAGTTAGATTTTTGAAGAAATAATTGTAGTTTGTGCTTGAGGCCTCAGAACAGTGAAGAGGAGGAAATTACCCATTTTATTGTCATTCATATCTCCCTCAAAACCCTAAAATTTTGCCGCCATCTTAATTCCTTTCATACTTGCCGCCCTAGTATCCCTTTGTAGCTAACTTTTAGCTCAAATTTACCCTAAGCTACTACTATATAAACCCCTCTTTACCATCATATTTTTCACACCATCCAAGCAATGAGCTTTAACCCTAGCCACCCACCTTTCTTCTCTTAGCCGTTGGCCTCAAATCTTAAAAATTCTCCTAAATTTCCTCTCATTGTTGTAGTACCTCTTTTTGTCGTCGTAATACCTTCATCGAAACAACCTTATCGTTGCTGCAATTTTGTCACTGTCATAAATCCATCTCTGCCACAATCCTCTACCTTCACACCTTGTAGATTCCTGTTTCTTCCTTTGCCAAAATTTTTCTTGTTTTTTTTGGGAAAAGTTACCTTGTCTCGCAAAATGACTAGATCTTCCAAAACTACTACTGAAAATCCAATTGTCATTCAAGATGAGGAAGCGAGAGAAAAATTCGATTCCATCTTCAAAAGATCAACCCATGATGCCAAAAAAGGTTTCAATTTGGAGAGCAATGACAAGATGATTATGCCTTTGTCAATTCGAAAAACAATTGACGCTTTGAATTGAAATCAATTTTGTGATGCACGATCAATTTTTGACGAGGATTTAGTGTGTTCTACGCCAATTTAACCACGCCTGATGCTAATGAGATTATTGTTCTTAAAAAGAAGGTACCCCTGACTTCTAAGTCCATTAATGATTTATTTAACTTACCTAAAGTGGAAGAAGATGAGTACTTTGCCATGATGACAAATATCAGTTGGAATTTTCTTCAACAAGTTCTTAATGTGGTTACAAATCTGAGATCCCAAGGGATTATAAAGAAGTACGACAGTCATTCTTGCAGAAGGGAGTATTTCAACTTAGTTGCTAAGGTATGGTTCTATTTTATTCGATATAGCTTCATGCCTATCTCAGATAGTTCTACCATTTCGATGGAACAAATGCCTTTATTATATGCGATTATGACAGAAAGGTCTATCAATTTTAGGAAAATTATTCTCAAGGAGATTCAAAATTGTGCTAGAAAAAAGGTAGGAAGTGCCTACTTTCCATCATTGATCACTTCACTTTGATTAAGGGTCCAAGTTAAAACAAAAGCAAACTTGAAGGGTCATTATGCTCAAGGTTGCATCATAAGACATGGTTTTGAGAGGTTAGTGGAGAATGTTGAACTATTGAACCTAATCGAGCCTATTCAGCCAAACAAACCAGAATCTGACGAGTTGTCAACCAAGTCTAAACTGAAAGTTGACTCGGTTAATAAAATAGAAGTGAAAACTGAAGAGGAACTGAACAACCCTGAATCAAGGGGGAAACCAAATGCTGTTGAACCAATAGAGCCAAGTGTTAATCCTAAGTTGACCATTCCAACACCCACTTCTTCAAACACTATGAATAAATCAAAATTTTCAACTATGGTGGATATGTAGAAATTCATGCATAACCAACAATAGGCTTATTGGAGATATGCAAAAATTAGAAATGATTCAATATAAAATACTTTTAAGAATATCTCTAACACTTTTATTCCTGATTTCCCATATCATATCTTCGAGACATGGTAAGAAAAGATGGTGGGATCAAGTGCAACCAAGAAGGGAAAAGAGAAAGACGTTGATGATGACTTGAATTAAAAAGGGGGAATTTATTTTTCTTATTACTTTTAAGTTATTCAATTTCTTAGTTGGTATTTTGCTTTCGCACAATAAATATGAAATTGCAAACATGAGTAAATTATGCTCAATTCCTCTTCATTATAACAAGCAAAGTGATGTGGTAATGAGAATGAACATGTCTTGGATTGGATTGCTAAGAAAGACTTGGTACTTAGGTAATCTTTATGACTCACCTCTCTTTTATTGCAATCCTACATGGTGTTTAGTTTTCATTCGTTACTTTGTTTCCGCAATGAGGAAATTGCTTCTTTTTAAAGAGGGTAAGGTAATATTTGCATGAATTTTAAATTTTGTTCTTAAGTTGGTGTATATTATAAATGGGAGACAAATCTTGAATATTAAGGAGAGAAAGAAAAATAAATAAATTTCTATTGAAATTTTGAGGAAATGGTGATAAAACATGTGAGCATTTCAATTCTGCCCTAAAGCGGACTCTTTTAGAGAATTAGGGTTAGATACATTCATTTTGGTTATAAAATTGTTTCCTAGACCCCCTTTATTCCTCTAAAATTCTTCTCAGCTCGCTCCCGAAGGGCTATAAATGTTAAGGTCAGTGTTGGTAAACTGGCTAAGGCAATCGAAGTCTACTTGACTTAGGTCAAAGGGACCTGCAGTAACTTGTACGTGTAATATCAAGTTAGCCCTTAGCCTAGGAAAAAAAATATTGAATTCCCTGTTGGGTATCTACCATACACTTCGCCAATGCCTCATCATTCTCTTTTTAGATGCGCTCTATATCGATGAGGTATTATTGTTCGCGGGTCTCCAACTGGTGAACCCTTTCTTCCAGCTCACTTGCTTTGGTCCCTAAGGATTGGTAGTTGGTCTCTCAAATGGATATGGATTCAATAAGCTCAATGATTTGCTTGATAAAATCCTCATGTGATTGGCAGAGTTGGGTAAGAGATTGCTCACTAGAGAGAAGGACCCTTTCTAACTTGGCATGCTTGGCTTCATTTTAGCATAAGCCTGCAAGAGAGCCTAGTTCGCGAGGGCACTCTCTTCTAATAGCATGGAACAGGAACTCACCAACTCCCTGTGAGTGGGCTTATGAATGCCAAAAGAAGAGGAGGAAGGGTAGGGTAACTCTTTTATTTCTAGGGATAACTCTTGGTCCTAATGTTGTTGAACAACAAAAGGAGAAAAAATGATATTTTTCCGTGTAGAGATGATTTCACCAAGGGAAAAATGTTTGAACTATCCCTGATGGGGGAGTATAAGTGATGGCACCAATAGGGGAAGTGAAGGGAACCGAAGTGTTAGTAAACGGGTCTGTGACATAGGTGGACTCAACTCGAGACTCAGGGGGAACTGAAGGTAGGGACAAAAAACACATTGGAGGAATGAATGATGGGAATGTTGTATTAGGTATCGACAGAGGAGTAAGGGATTGACCCATCGAGAAGGCCGACTATTTCCCTATTCGGTGCTGGGGCTACCTAATGCCACTACTCTCTGCGGTATTAGAAGACCCCCTTTCAGCTCTTAACCTTTTGCGACTGCTATTACTAGCTCATGCACTCGAACCAACCGCATCCATAGTTTGCTTTGCACTTTCAAATAGGGCCTAAATATCCATGACTCTTGGCTGGAAATGTCGTATCGGGGGTGAGAAATGAGTAGAACTTGTGAAGGGAATAGTAAGGTCAACAATGTTTTCAATTAAATCCTTACCCAAAGACTTGCCCCTAAAACTTAGAGACGAGGTAAGCCAACGGTGGGGTGGAATATTGCACACAGTATAGAAGAAATCAAGGGCTCCTTCTGTCTTCCCGCAAGAGCCTGAGTTAACTCGTTGTCAGCTTCAAACGACCACGCCTTTTCAATAGACTGAACTATGCTAGGGTTTATGCCAAGATAATGATCAGATGCAAGCCAACTATTTGGGCTTCTTCCCTCGAAGCAGTAGTGAAAGACATTTCTAATAGTAAGGAGTCTTCTTAACTCTAGAATCCACCCTGGACTCAATCTATCAATTTGTACGACAACAATCTCCATGTCTAAAGGTTGAGATTGGAGGCAAGTAGATTTGGTGAGAATGGACCATTTCGTGGGAAAGTTGAAACTATTGGGGGTTCTATTTTTCACCAAAATAAATTTATTGCGGTCTAGATGAATGTCTAAATCTAATCTTTAAGTAAAGGTTCACGGTCTTGGTGAACGCTAAAGTAAACCATACTGTTTGAAGGCCTTTAGGTCAAAACCTTCGATTGGTAAAAGCATTGGAATACACCAAGAAGGGGTGACTCACTGCGACAACCACAGTATAAGAAATACACCATCAAGGTCCATTAGGATAAACTAGATAATTGCCCTAGTGCAATCCTATACTCTTTAAGCACACCACCAAAAAAGGGGTGTAAGGGGAGATGGAAACCATTTTCCAACAAATAGAAGGGGAGAATAAAGCCCTCACTGGAATCGCTTAGGCATCTCTCCCCTATCACAATATCTAATTGATATGCATAGTTGGACAAACAAATACCATGGGCTGCCAGATAGTTTATCATCTCTTCTTGAGTGGTGGAACACCTATACAGTGGCATCCCAGAAGAAGTATTAGTTCCTAGGAGATAGGAACCACCATCATTCCTAACGACAGAATTTCTTGGAGGATCCCTCTAATTTCGAGGATCAGAACCCCTGACCCGTTTACTAGATGACGATGCAAACCCAGATATAATAATACAAAGTGGAACTAAAGAAAATGAAAAGGAAGAATTACTTGAAAAGTAAGAAATGCTTATGGAAGGCAAGTAACCCTAGGTAAGAGAGTAAGAAGGAAAATGGAAGTAAAGATAGACGATTTAGGGTTCAAGAAGGAACTCAAAAAACAAGGAAATTGGGGTAGAAAAAGATTGATACCGGATGAAAGGATTTTCACGTGTTTTAATTTAAATAACTAAATTTCCAAAAGAAGATTTAATTTGGAAAGGGTACTAACTTGTTCACGTCCTTGAACCCATTTTTGATACTTGTCGACCTAGGGAAAGGTATCGTCAACTCCTCGGTAAGAAGAAAAATGAAAGACTCTGCCCAAGTGAATCGTGCATCATAAATCCACTAAGATTATTGTGCGCCTATATAGAATTAGGTAATTAATTTGTTACCATGGGAATGATCTAGTACAAGACGTAAGCCAGAGACTCTGCTATACTTGTAGACTAGTAATCACCATACGTTAGTATTATGGAACCACCATTTCGCACTGGGTGATTTAAAGACACTTAGATACTTAAAGGAAAGATAGATTACTCAGATGAGAGGGGATGTTTGTCTTTGAATTCAGAAGAAGGCTTCCCTACGAAGGATACGTTTCCTAAAGGCTGCTTTGAACCTGTCATGAGATGAAATTTTGAGGAAGAAATTTTCTTTAAGGGTGGGGGATTTGTCACACCCAGTCCCCCTAGGACTCGCATTTAAAGAAAAGTTTGGGAGCCAATTGGATGAAAAAGAGAATTTGTGGACTCAAATAAGATATTTGGAAAACTTGAATGGCTAGTTGGGGATGATTAAATTCCAATCTTGGTTTAGTTAGATTGGAACCGACTAGTTCCACAGTGGGAGGCATAATAATTAAGATTGGGTGGCGACAAGGTTCCATGGAGACCGTGCCGATGGTATATATATAGTTGTGCGTGGGAATAGAGTGCCTCTCAATTCTGGTTCCCAAATCTTTCAAAACATCATCTTTTTCAGTCGCCCTGAAGAAGAAGAGGATGTAGTTAAAGGAAGTTTTGCATGTTATAGTTATCGTGAGAATTTGAGTTCAGAAGTAGGAAGATTGGGAATTGTTAAGTTTTCTTAACTTTCTGAACTTGTGGATTGAAGAAAAAGAGTAGAGTAAGAATCCTGTAAGCTTTGGTATAATTATAAATTTTGGATTTTGAAGTTTGAGTGACTTCAAGTTAATCGATAATGATTGTTTTGCTTAGCTGCTAGGATGAAGGAGGCTTTGGCAAGTAAGCGATATCAGTTTCTGTACTCCATTTTTGAAATAATGAATGATTTCTGTCGTTTGTGTATACTATGAATGGTTAGAAATTTCATGGTATATGGGTGTCTGCCTAAAGGTAGTTCAATTTGCATGAAATAGTCATGATTACATGTTTCAATAGATAACACACTTTATGCTAATATGTAAGTGAAATGCATGTATCGTATGATTTAGAGATTGGGAAATATCGATGGGTTAGATGAAGTTAGGATTGGGTAAAAGGGTGCTCCTGTTAGATATTGCCATACAGAATTGTTAAGTATAAACTATGATGTGTGAAGCTCCAGGCCTTGTGGAGGGGACACTGCAGTGTTTGAGCATCAAAATTAGAAATAGTGAAAATGAATGATGGAACGTAATGGAAGAAGTAAATAGAATGATTATGGCTGAGCCATGGGTTCTGATCGGAGGCTATACGCCAAATATGAGTAAGACTATAGCTAAAAGATGTTATGACAACATGATAGGAATGGGTAAGACCATAGCTAAAAGACGTTGTGACATCATCTGAAAGCGCGCCAGAATGGTGAATAGGAATAAAACCATAGTTGAAAGATGCTTTGACAGCCTTTGACAGTCCTTCGGGACAATAAACATGGGATAGTCCACCTAGAAGTGAACACAAGGTAATTCACCAAGACGGAAGGCATGATGACATCCACCTGGACAATTAGCTTGGGAACAAAGAGTGAAAGACCATAACTCAATTATGGCATCATGAAGAGTCAGTTGGTAAGGTGAACTCTAGAGTTTATAAGGTGTAAATTATTGGCTCAGTGACGAGGGTGGGCAAAGGTTGTCGAATGGATTGGATTCTAAGGTAGATTGAACAAGACAATGTACTTATCCAAGGGCCAGGACTCAGAGGTCTGTAGACATAAGGGTCAATTAAGGGAGGTTATGTCTGTTGAGGATATACAAAGCTAAGTTACCCAGGGTGGCAAAAGATGGAGTTCATCAAGGACTAACCTGGGGTGAAAAGTCCACCAAGAAATATGGAGGATAAGAATTTGAAACATGAGGAAATAAAGGTCAAACAACCAGTGACTGACAATGGGTCTCCCTTTCAAGGTTGGGGGAAATTAGTTGAGGTGCATTCAGGTCCGTGTTCCTAGAGAACCTATACTCTGAAGAAAATTGGTGTATACTATAGATGGAGGATAAGTTAGTCAACTGTGGGCTAAAGGGAAAAAGGGGAAGGCAAAGTCTTATCGATATAATTTTCTAAATGCCAAGGTTGACCAGGGAGTGGAAAATTCCTTTAAACCTCCAACCCCTTAACTTTGAATTTTGATATATGTTCATTATGCAGAATCTCACTAAGTTCAATTGAGCTTATAAATGGTCTACTTAATTGCAGGATAAGGTTTCCATAGAAAATCGAATAGAGGGCTAAGCCAAACTACGCCAACATGAAAGAAAAAAGGGAGTGGTAACCATAACATGTGTATAGATGGGTGATCCTAAAGGTTATGCCTCGGGGTTTTAGCCTAGCCATAAATTCTTCAAGTTTTATAGTCAAAATTGTGAACAAAATTATGAAGCAACAATTTTAAAGAATGTATGTGCTAGTATAAACTATTGTGTATTGTTAATTTGTTGAAAACAAAATTCAAATAATGTTTCTCAGTTATTCAGAATTTGTATCATTTTGGACCTGGACTCGGAGAGCGTGTTGGGTATGGGTGTTACAATCGTACTGAAGGGAGGTATGACTAAACTGAAATAAACAATAATAAAACACATGTAAAACTAAGTCTAAATAGATACTAATCTAATTACTATAGTACGAATAACTATGAATTACGGGTGCAAAACTAATTTCTACTAGAAGACCTAATTGCATAAATAAGAAAACTAATAGATTAACTATCGAGAATGAAAAACAAGAGTTTGATTAATATCCATGGTTGTAATCAACCTAAAAGTAGGGGTCGTAATTAACCTAAATGTAGGGATTTTACTGATTAATTACTAATTGACCTAATTAATACCTTTCAACCTATAATTACATCAATTAATCAATTTAGTCCACTTATCTTTCATCCTGATATATCTAAACAGAGATAAATTGAATTGGTTCCTAGTAGAATACCTCATACATCTAAATTACTACCTAGAGGCGTCAATTTTAGCGTTTCAAGTTCATTCAATTTAATCAAATTAATTTGGTTTCAAACTCTAATTTAGATTAATTAAAACCACTTTAATTAACCCATCTCCCTAAGGATTTAGTTACTACCCATTCTAAATATACTCAACTCGATTAATCCATGAAACATTAATATAATGAAAAATGAAAGAGTAAGGGTTAAAAGATGCTTAAAAATTCAGAGAATTTGATGATTGAGATCACTTGGGCGGCAATGCAATTCTCGTAACGGGACGTTTGGTCAATCACAATTGGAAAATCCGTAGTAAACGAGAGTGCAAAAAATACTTAAAAGAAACGAAGAATGAAATTGCAAAAATTGAAATTTACTTAGAACAAAAATTGAAAAATAACTAATTCTAATTTATGAATCTATCTACTAAAAAATAAATATTCTCAAACATAATTAAGCCTCTTTTATTGTGTTTTTAGGGTTACATTTATTGAAATAATGTTTATTGACCTAATCGGGTCGCCTTTACCTTCAATTACGAGTTAAGGTTGATTGTGCAGACGGAAACACCCTTGCAAATTTTAAGCCCATCGAGCATCAATGTTGTGACGTTACAGGTCTAATGTCAAGACTTTGCAGCTAGTTTGCTTGAGTCTTTGGAGAAGGGTTGGATGTCGCAACTTTGCTTCTCAAGGTCGCGACTTTACTGGTTCCTTGTGATCGACTTCCATCTTTGGCTACTGTCGAGAATGTTACAACTTCCAGTGTTAGATGTCATGACTCTAGGGTCCAGTGTTGTGACTTCTTGCTTTCCACGTCGCGACCTTGTCCACAGTTTACTTGTCTTGTCGATATTGGTTGAAAATTCTTCTAAGTGTTGGTGCAGCTTCAATGTCGCGGCTTTAAGGTCTTTATGTCACGACATTTTGGCTAGTCCACTAACTCCTTCTTTTATTGTGTTCAAGTTATTTCTTGCACACTACATCAACTTGTCAGAATGTCATTAGGTTCGAATTGCCTAATTGGTTAATAATAATAATAAAAGACTCATTTTATTCAATTAAAGATAACTAATATATAATTCGTAAAATGACTAAAATGACATAAAAATGTTTGATCATTAGCTCCTTAAGTATCGAAAAGAACCTAATTTGCCATATTAAATTATGGTAGATCAAATATTGTCAAGTTGGATCAATGTGAAGCACACATTATCAATAAGATGATAGAATTGTGTTCATTTTATGTAACAGCCCGATTTTGGGCCTAGTCGGAACAGTGGTTTCGGGACCACAAATCCGACGAGGAAAAATTTATTTTTCTTATATTTTTATGGTCTACCACTTCACGGAATGATTTCTTGAAAATTTCGTTCGAAAATTTCGACGTTTGGGCACTCAATTTAGTCAAAAGGACTAAATTGTAAAAAAGTGCAAAAGTTGAGTTCTACATGTTAGAGGTGTTCAATTGTTATGAAAATTTAAATTGGAGATCCTTATATGGTAATTAGACCATTGGTTAAGTTGGTAGACAAAAATGGGCATGAGATAAGTGAAATAGGAAATTTTTAAGTTAGGGGCAATTTGGTAATCTAGTAATTAAAATGAATTAAAAGGGAAAAAAGATGGCAAATTGGGCTTATCTTCTTCATTGGGACGAAATCAGCAAGGGGGGAGCCATTGTTAGGGTTTTCAAGCTTCCAAGCTCCATAGAAAGTGATTCTAAGCCCCGTTTTTAATGTTCTTTACGTTTTTGGAGTCCCGGTAACTTGATTTTGCTTATTCTAGCAATAATTTAATCTAGGGTTTATATTTGGAAAAATACTCATATGTGAAATGTGTTTATTTTGATGTTTTATGGTAGAATATGAAGCTAGAAATTATGTTAAGCAACTTTTGCTAAGCGATTTTGAGTGAAAGCGAGTAAAACGACATAATCGATAAAAATACTAAATGTTCATAAGTAAGTGTTAGAGTGGGAATTTGGTGTTGCCATAGAAGGGAAAAATGTTCAGGATGTCATAATACATAAGAATAAGGGATAAAGTTTAATTTCTGAGCCTAGGGGTGAAATTGTAATTTTGTGAAACTTTAGGGGCAAAAATTTAATTTTTCCAAAATGTGATTTTTGGACTGGATTGAATAATGTGAGTGTTAAATAAATTAAATATGTTATTATAAGTCAAGAAAGACAAGGAATTGACTTTGATTAGTAAAAAAAATGAGAAAAAGTGAGAAATTTCCCGATTGAACATTCGGAATAAAAAGGGATACGAATGAAGTGACAGAAATGATCACATATGTGGCATGGACTGGGTGTAGGCCACTATGTGAAAGTGAAAGTGATGGTCACGTTTGTAGTACTATGTGTAGGCTACTACGTGTACCAGAATGATAGGTCGCATGTGTAGTACTATGTGCAGGCTACTATGCGTATCGGATAGCTTCGATCACGTGTGTAGTACTATGTGTAGGCTACTACGTGTACCAGAATGATAGGTCGTATGTGTAGTACTATGTGCAGGCTACTATGCGTACCGGATAGCTTCGATCACGTGTGTAGTACTATGTGCAGGCTACTACGTGTATCGGATAGTGATGGTCACATGTGTAGTACTATGTGCATGCTACTATGTGAATCTGCATCATTGAATATAAAGGTGGTTGCTAAGTGCTGATTCCACCGTATCCTTAATTGTGAAGGGGGTTGCTATGTGCTGATTCCCCGCATCATTGAATATAAAGGTGGTTGCTAAGTGCTGATTCCACCGTATCCTTGACTGTGAAAGGGGTTGCTATGTGCTGATTCCCCGTATCATTGATTATAAGGTGGTTGCTAAGTGCTGATTCCACCGTGTAACGGTTAATATTCCGAAGTGTTCATCGGGGAAATTAGATAAGTGAAAATATATGTGAATCGAATAAGGTTACGTGATGAATATTGGGTTCGATATTTAATCGACCCCTAAGTAGGATGAAAAGAAGTAATGAAATTATGAAAAAGTAAAATGTGCAACAAAACAGTTTTAGACAGTAACAATAGTGTGACTTTGAAAAATCACCAAAAATTTTGGAAATTTAATTAAAGAGTGAATAAGATATGAAATGAAAGCTTAAGGAGTCTATTTTTACATGAAATAAACAAGGAAAGCAAAAGAGTTACACATAGTTAGATATTTGAATTTTAGTGAGGCAGGGTCAGATTGATTTTGGAATCCCCTGTTCTGACTTTGGAAAATAGTTAAAAATTGTACAAAAATAATTATGAGTTATAATTTATATGCTTAGAATCCTTAATGAGTCTATTTTCAAAGGAAAGAAACGTAAATATCATCTAGATTCTGTACAATGAGATAATTCATTTTTAGTAAAGAGAGGGCAGTGATGTTGAGCAGTGAAACATGGGTGAGTTTAAAGAATAAACTATACTAATTGGCCAAGTAAAAAATTCTGAAATTTTATGATAAGAAGACATGTGAGTTTAGTTTCATGAAAAAATAACGGATCTTAGTTTGGAGCTCTGTAGCTTCAGATAAAAATGATTTAGTGACTCTAACTCAAATAGACAGCTTTGAATTTAAATATAAGTGAATAGTGAAATTATGTATAATGCTATTTAAGCATGTTTTATACAAAAAGGATGTGGAAAGGAGAGGAGGAGGAGGACAATAAAATGTAGAAAAGAATTGTGTATAATGGTCATATGCTCGATTATAATCGGTAAATGTTAAATTGAATGGTAAATACGTATTGGTATTGAAGGAACTATTGCGGTGTTGAAAAGTAATTGATCAAATATATAAGAAATTTAGTCTTGATATATATATATGATAATAATGATATACGGATGATTATATCATTGAGTTGCATTAATTAATTCGGTTTATGTGATGGAAATGTCAAGAACATTTGTCTTTGATATGTGATGATCATGGTTTAAGCTAATATGGAAAAATAAAGTTTCATAGTATGAGAGTGTGGTATTGAAATATATATATTGGATATAGAAATTAATTTGAATTGTGAACACGAAATATTGTGAATTGAATAAAATGGAAATGGAGCTTTGAATTACATGAGTAAGTATTGGGTCTCGTAGGCCCTATTTGTTATGAATATAATATTTTGAGGATATGTTATAAAGAATTATAAAAGCATGTTAAAAATTTGAAGAGTTTAAATTTGAATGAAATTTTGTAACTCGGTTTAATATGTTTACATGTGTAAGTGTTCTAGTAATGCCTCATACCCTATTCCGGAGTTGAATACGGGTAAGGGGTGTTACATTTTAAGTCCAAATATTGTGGCATGTATATAAAAGAACCTTGGTGTGCAAATGGTCATTTTGAGTTGATAATTATGTGGTAAATGTGATAATGGTTTATCTTGTATGTTAAGCATGGCATATAACTTAATTGATGCATGGTTTGGTCAAGTTTGGTGCTATTAAGGATTATTAACTTGAACTTACTGGAGTTTGATATGTTAAAGCGTGCGAAGTGAAGTAGTTGAGATAGATAGGTTGATGAATGATTTGGAAATAATAAGTTTAATGTTAAGCATGACATATAAATTAGTGTATGCTATGATTGGTTCATGTTAAGTTCACATAAGTGCTTGGCTCCCAAATTGCATAAGTGAGATATGTTTGATTGGAATTGAAGTAGTTTGACATGGTTAGGTAGATAAATGACTTGGTTGAACCTAAATGATGATCATGTATTGTACATTATGTTAAATTATTGATTTAAAATGTATAGACTTGTTTTAGCATAATTTGACATGTCTTGGTATAGGTGGAATTGGTAAGCGAATAAGTGTAATGAAATGTCTTGATTGGAAGCAAATGAATTAGTACCAAATAAAATTTTTTCCAAAAACAGGGGCAATGTCGCAACTATGAGTTCTTGACACCGCAACATAGTCTAACAGTGAGTGACATTGCAGCATAGAAATGCTTCACGTTGCAACGTGGAAAACATGATGTCGCGATGTTGGCCTAAAATTTTGAAAACTTTACAATTTGATCTTAATTTGGCTTCAAGTTAACAAAAGAGCTATTGTAAGCTTATATCAAAAGAGCTATTGTAAGCTCATATCAGACCCCGGAAATGATTATATAGCACAATACAAATATGAATTATACTTAATTGTATGTGTAAATAATTGTATGATGTATAATTGATTGTAGTTTCTCCAACAATGAATGTAGCATCTTGTGGCTCCGGCCCGGTGATTGGGTCGGGTAAGGGGTGTTACATAAACCATATGTGATTTCAAGTGAAACAAAGAATTGAAAACCAATTCTTTATATAAGATATAAGGTAATTATTTTGAAAAATCATTATTATACAAGTGTTACTTGGTAACCATCAAGATGATATCTTAAGGACAAAATTTTCTTAAAGAGGGAAAAGTTGTAACACTTCAAAATTTTTTATGAGACACATAGTACTATTCCGATATCAAATACAATGAATTTGAAAGAAAGTTGGAATGATTCAAAGTAAAAACATGTTATGGGAGGAGAATTTATATTGGAGATGGAAATCAAAGGAAAGTATTGTGAATGTAAAAGTGAGGCGAAAAAGGCTAAATTACAAATATGAAAAATTTGAGGACTAAATTACTAATTTGATCAAAATGAGAAATGTGAGTTATTAATGTTTAATTGGCATGAGAATAAGTTGGATTATATATTGGTGCGATTAAAAAGCACATTTGGTACCAAATTTGAAAGATTGGAAAGTACAATGACTAAACTAAAAATTTTTCATTTTTACTGTGAATTGGATAAAAGTATAAATTTAACCGCCTAAAGATCCTTATTAAGAATTAAATGTAAATGATGAGATTTGAGTTGGTAAATGACTATCCTTTGTTAAGAATTAAGAAAAAAAAGAAAAAAAAGATAATAACCAAAAGATAATAATTATTTTGTATAAAACTTAATTTTTTAAAATTTATCCACTCTTCTAAAATTGCCTCTTAAATTACCCATTCTTAATGGCCAAAAGATAATAAATTACCCACTCAAGAATTGTCTTCTTTCATGATAAGTTATGGATTTTTGCAAATTTCGATTGACTTAAGGGTTTCTTGTGTGGTTTTTAAGAAATTTTGTTCATCAAGATTGTTTTTTTATTAATCTTTGATGATTGCTCTAGTGCTGCAAGAAGAATAACAGTTTTTGGTGCCATGATTTCAATTATAACATATTTTTATGTGGGAATTAAAAGGTGGCATCGTTTATTGAGGTACCTTGATAGTTGATATCATTTCTTGTTTTTTTTTTCTTTGGCTAATTAGTTTCAGCTTTTAATGTTGGATGAAGAATTAAAAGCTCGATTTAATAAAATGGTGTTGGGTGCAATGGTGAAGTACATTGTACTCTTAGACGGATAGGTTAAGTTCGAACAATGGAAATGATGTTATTGAGAAAGGTTGCTGTTAGGGATCGATCTGATTAAGCAACAAGTAACAAAAATAGCGGAATAAATTGAGAAATTGAACACACAAATTTAACGTGGAAAAACACCTCCAAAGAGGATAAAAAACCACGGGCAAAGATAATTTTACTATAATGGCAAAATAATGAAGAGTACAAAAGATGGAGATAAAACTAAACCCCAAACCCCGAAAATAAAGAACCCTCAAAACATAAACACAAAATTCTCTAAATGTGTTATGAGTTCTAATCTCTAAATGAGGTGTTTTTTCTAAGGTTGTAAAAGAGACTATTTATAGGCTAAATTCATATGTCAAATAATAATAAAATAATCTAAACTAATCAGTGTTTGATTGAAACAAATAAACAGAGTTTAACTAGAAGATTATTTCTCAAATTTGACTAAAAATAGGAGTCATACTTAACAGTTGCCATGAATCGTGAAATGATTAATCTTTTTGTACAATAAAACGGGCATGAATAATACCTTGATCATACCACAAAAAAGCTTGATTTAGTATAATTGTGTTAACCGAGGAAAGGCACCTAATGCTGCAGCTGTGATAAAGAGGAAATTGGTTGCAAGTGTCAATTGCGGATTCTTTAAGTTAGGTGGTGGGAAGAATACTCATAACAAATAAATTCAATAAATATGCTCTCTTTGGTGTCTTTTGATCGGTTTGGAATACCAATAAGGACAAATTTTTTATTATAAACAAGAACACATTTTTTTTTGTTAAATTTGAAAAAAGAAAGGTTACGGTTCTTGATATTATTTCTTACTTTTTGGGGGAGTGATTTGTTTCAATTTTTATTGAAGGGTGAAGAATTGAAAGCATACTACAGAATGTTAGTGTTAACTCAAGAAGAAGCACCTAGTGCCGTGGTGGTGATAATGAGAAAATTGGTTGCAACTATGAATTCTTCAAGTTGGGCAGTAGGGAGATTGCTTTGAACAAAAAAAAAGTAACAATAAAGATGATCTCTTTGCAATATTACAATTAGTTTGGAATACCGACAAGAAGGTAAAATTTTCTATTATCAGTAATGACACCTTTTTGGTTAAATTTGCTTCCTTGAAAAAAAATTGTTAGTGTGTGAGGATAAAATGAAATTATGAGAAATTAACAAAAGCTTCAAGGTGTTTACTAATGCCACTTTCTTTAAGGTTTTATTCGCCCCCACCTATATTGTAGTGTGCAAAAGAGTTATTGGAAAACGAACCTCGAGGATACAATGAAGCCCAATGATTGTCTACGTTTTACACTAATGGAAACAATTTACTAAGTACTGAGCGGAGCATAGCAATGATATCAATTTCTATAAAAAATTTCCATAGTAATTCTTTATAGAATAATCTAGAAATAGAAAAAACGTGGGAGATCATAAAGAAACTTTTTCCCATATTTTTTTGGTTGTCTTGCAAATGAAACTTCACTTCTATTTATAGGAGGTCTCGTGTCTCTTCATAGTGACATAACTACCCAAATGGATAGTTATATCTTTAGTAATAAACATAGTTATTTAATAGATATCTACTTGAATAATTATAACTATTTGTTAATAACCAAGTGACATAACTTTTGGTTACTTATAATTTTTCATTTGAAACTATTGGAACACTAAATATATTTTGAAAATGTTCCAACAATCTCCCCCCATTTTCAAAATATTCTAGATTTTGATAGTCTTGGAAATCAATTGCATAAATAAAGATGTCGTACGATTGAACCTTCACTTAGTGAAAACATGTTAAAGTTAATCAAAATTGCATAGTAGACTATGCTTTGAACAAACTATTCCATTGGATTAGTCGAACACATCTCACACAATATTTCCACACCAGTCAATGCATAGTATCCAGGGACACTATTATGGCCATGTGTATGTAACCTCTTTTCATAAGTGCTGTCAGAGCTAAGCCCTTGAGCTCCTAGAAGCGGCCACACTTCCACTCGCATTGGTAGATCCCATCAAGAGTGTTCTCGTAATTATAACACTCTAACATATTTATGTTATGGGTCTATTAAGAGTATAAAATTCATCCTTCCCTTTATCATTACGGGTACTTAGCACATTTCATCTTGGGATGATATTATTATTTTTATAGTACTAGCTGTCACATAGTAATGATGTACTTTGTCTCTTTGAACTCAAGACTTGACGTTATACCAAGCGTTGAGTCAAGTTTTCATCATGTGTGATTGAAATATTATGGGCTTGTATCTCATCCCAAATTTTCAACTTTCCAACATAGCTATGTTAATTATCTATATCACATGGTGAAACTTTATATTTATTTGTGTCTTGAAAATTCACAAGAATAACATCCCTACCATGTTCAATTATCGATTCTTTCGCAACATAATGCTATCAAGGATATTATTTCTATTATTCTCAAATTACAATGAGTACTTTATCTTTTCTTATCATGACAATTTCATATTTGACTACTTTATTTATTTCTTGATATCTAAGAAATTAATTTTACAATAACCTAAAATATGAAACCATACATCATGCCTTTTTCACCAAGTAAGTTATTGTAAAGAAACCTCAAATACCTTAGTGAAACTGGACAATATATTTTCTATTTGTCTCAACTTCTTTTCAAAGTCAGTACATGACTTTAAAACCTTTTTTTTTCCATTCATGGTCATATAACATTGTTTTTAATAATTCATCATATATATATACAAGGGTGTAACGTGTATTATCATATTAGAAGACCATAAATTATCCAATCAAGTGACTATAAAAACACACATTTATTCACCCTTCACCATGGACATTATCAATTATGTTCTAACTATGATCAAAATCATGTCCATCATCTAAATGAGTCAAATAACATTCATATTTCTATTTTCATATTCACAAGATCTTTGGTTCATGGCTTCCAAAGTAAATTTCAAAATTTACTATATCTCAAAACTTTATAGAATCATGAGTTTATATATCATATCTAAGCCATATAAAAATCAAGTGCACCATCATAAATATGCACAATATGATCTCAACCTAAAATGTATGATTATTATGTTATATATACTCACTAGAAATTTTCATACTAGAATAGTGATCTTATTATATAAACTAATGATTTCCACTATTCTACATTAACTAGAAAAATTAACAATGCATATGCATATGACTTATTTCATTTCTAGTCAAAGCCACTTCTAGCCCAAATTTTTTAACATAGAATAAAAGCATGCAATCATATATAAAACCCATTTAGCTTAAGGTTATTTAACAAAAGCAACAACCAAAATTATTTATATTATATGATCATTTACAAACTTTCATTTTTAACAATGAAAATAATGTCTCATAAAAATAATCCAAATGCTAGTTACTAATATCATGATTTGAATAAACAAATAATTTCATATCTTAAGTTAAATATATTTCAAGAAGAAGAAAGAATAAAAATTTAACTCACAAATTAGATGGAACGAGTTATATTTCAATTCTCCTAACTTATTTTCTATTTATAAAGGATTGATAAATGCCTAAGAGAATCTTTGAAAAAATATCACTTTTTAAGTTGCACTTTTTGGTTTCAAGAAATCATTCACCCAACCTTTTAAAAGTATTCGATGGACCTAGTAACATAATTTTTTTGATTTGGGAAGGTTCACCCGAATGGTCATAATGCTTCTGTTGAATAGAAGCATGTTCAACTAATTTTTGAACAATGTCATTACCATTCAAAATGAAAGTAACTTTTTGATCCATTAATAGACACTTTCCCATCCGTACATTTTCATTCCATCTTCTTTCTTTCTTTCTTTCTTTCTTGCATGATATATAATATATTATATAATTTTATACCAATCAGAATCATGTATATTAAAAAAGCATGCATAAAATGAACTAGCATTTGATTTTTTTTGTCAAGTAATTGATGCATGAGACACCCACATATTTTGTATAATGTGTTGGAAAAGCACGTTAATGAACAAAATATTTAAATATAAATAAAAACATATTTATATATAATGTAAAATATAAATAGAATAATTTATATTTAAGTTGTCAAATACGTAAATCAATAAAAAACCGTAACAAAAGTTGAAATGTAAAATAAGAACAGAGATTTACTAAACGTTGAGGCATGTTTAACACAGTCTCCTTAAGACAAATTTGGTCGCTCCTACGGTATTTGGAGAAACGTTGGTCGAATGTCTCCCAGGATACAACAACACAATGATCAGAGTAGCAACACCTTTGCAGCGATCAACGAACAAACGATGCCTTTTTCTATCACCGAAACGTTTGAAAAATATGGAGAGGAAAAGAAGAGTTTTGAGAGCAATAGGAATTCGGTGTGAGAGAATATGAGTGTGTTTTAAATTCTACATAATTCATAGCCTTTTATAGGCATTGAGAATGTTGGAATTTTTGGAAATTTTCACAAAATCGGCCATTAAGGAGCCAAAAAAAAATCAAATTGATTGGAATCAAATAAATGACCCACTTTGGGCCTGACTAGTCCAGACATTTTGGTGTTGCCCACGTCGTGTAGGTGCGCCCCAACCCCGTCGAGTTTGGACCTGCAACCCCATTGCGTGTAAGGAAAGGTTCTAAGCTTAGTCATTCAATCACACCCCATATATAAACACATATCACACTTGGTTTTTAACCAATGTGGGATCTAAGCCTTTACTTTTCCTTAACAAATATTTCTAAGTAGCTTACTTTGAGCATCAATTTCTCATTCATCACTCAACCATTCTAAGCATATGATATATCGTTGTAAAGGTCTCATGGAGTAGAATATGAAACCAAGATTTTATGATTCAACTCTCCACCTTTACCTACTGAGAATATGCCTCAAAGTTCCCATAAAATGCAAATTTTTCCAACATAATGTAATTCAATAAACACATAACAATTGAAATCTAAATCATGCAATAAGAGTAAAATAATAAATTGGACAATTCCTTTTTTTTTTGTGATAAAGGTTTCTTTTAAATCAAAATTTGACAAGATCTTTGGCCTTGATGCAACCGCATTTGTCGATATTCATCCTCATAGTACCATGCTTGTAGTGGCATGTGAATGTGTGGTGAACATACAAGCTTTCTTTAATTTCTTATAAATTGAAAAAATAGAACCTTAAAATTATTTACGTGTGAGGATAAAATGAAATTATGATAAATTAACAAATTCTATAAGACGTGTATCAATGCCACTTTCTGTAAGGTTCTATTCGCCCCACCTATATTATAGTGTGCAAAAGAATTACTGGAAACTGAACCTTGAGGATATAATGAAGCTCAATGATTGTCTACATTTTGTACTGACGAAAATAGTCCACCAAGTATTGAGCATAGAGGTGCTCATGGGCCGGGCTGGGCCGGGCCCAAGAAAAAATTTTAGCCTGCATCCTAGGCCTGGGCCAGGCCCGACCCGAAATATGGGCCTAAAATTTTGTCCAGGCCCAGCCCGGGAAAAAATTCCTAAGCCCGAGCCCGGCCCGGCCCATATTTTTAATAAAACACTAAAAATTTATTTTAAAAATAAAAAAATTTTAAAAAAAGTATTTTAAAATTAAAAAATAAATATATATTTATTATATTCGGGCCGGCCTAGGCCTGGGCTAAAAAAGTGGTGCCCGAGGCCCGGCCCGTTTTCTAAACGTGCCTCATTTTTTTGCCCAAGCCCATATTTCGGGCCTATATTTTTACCCAAACCCTTCCATATTTCGGGCGGGTCGTCGGGCCGGGCGGCTAATTGAGCAGAGCATAGCAAGGATATTAATTTCTATAAAGAATTTCTATAGTAATTTTTTATAGAATAATCTAGAAACATGAAAAAATGGTGGAAGATCAGAAATAAACTTTTTCCTATATTTTTTTATTGTCTTGCAAATGAATGTTCACTCCTATTTATAGGAGACCTCATGTCTCTTCATAGGGACATAACTACCCAAATGGATAATCATATCTTTAGCAATAAACATAATTATTCAATAGATATCTACTTGAATAATAATGACTATTTTTTAATAACCAAGTGACATAACTTTTGGTTACTTATAACTTTTCATTAGCAACTACTGGAACACTATATATATATTGAAAATGTTCCAATAAAAACCAAGATTATTGATTGGGGAGCATGCTGCTTTGATAAGTTTTTATTCAATATGTGTGATTTTCTCCCCAATTTTGATCAAAAAATTATGATTTCACTTTTTGGATCTCTATATCTTTAACCATTCCTTGGATTGCATGGATTGAGACATGAAAATTGAAGCATGGTTTGGAAAATGGTAGCCTTGAATTGGAATATCTGAAATGCAAATAGTGTAGTTTTATACGTGTGAGAATAATTCTAGATATGAATAAATCTCTTAGAAGAATAATTATCCTCGATGCCAATAATGATGGATCTCTCTCATAGTTGGCCTAATACAATATGAAAGACTACCATATTTTTGCAATGGTTGTGGTATTTTGGGGCATGTGGTGGGGGGAATGTGATCACAAAGGGGGAATTAGTGGCATTGGAATTTGGAAGGAAATTTACCTTATGTATAATGGCAAGATACCATCCACTGTGGTTGTAGGGAGCTATGGCACCACAAGTACATAAAGGTATGGAAAAATTAGAACAAAAAGATGTGCATAGTGGTATTGGAATAGAAGCTAGTGGATTGAATTTGCAAGCAAACACTTGATATCTAAAGGGTAATAATTGATGTGACAAAGCTTCTGATAATCAAAAGAGGGTGATTTTGTCTTACAAAATTGATTTAGACTTGCCAAAGTAACAAGTCACTGTTCAAAAACCATGGGAAATGAGATGGACGGGGTATGTGGACAATGTGATATAGGTGGAATGTGTTGATTGGGGAGACGGGCTTAATGTGAAAAGAATGTTTCTATTTTGATTATTCAATTATAAAAAGTTTTTTACATTTGATATTTTAATCATTTCACCATTAATCGTTAACGAGATGCTAACATAACATTTTTTTATATAATAACAAATTCTAAAAAATTACTCTATAATTATTAGCCTTCGAACTCATAAATGCCACTTTAAAGTAGGATTTAAAGGTTTTAGGCAAAAACCCAAAATCTATTTTCAAACAAAACTCAAATTGTGGGTTTGGATCTGCTACGAAAATTCAAAAGTTCCCTTCTAAGCTAAAACGGGATTTTACCTAACCACAACATATACATGCAAAACATAAATCTATCAAAAAATGAAATATTAAAAAGAAAAATATTTTGTTTATCCCCTCCAAACCCACTCCTTAAACAAAGAAATAAAAAATCAGATCCTAATTCAGAAAGAAACAAAACAATCCCAATCCCTCAACTTGAGCCAATAATCATGGGTGACTATGAAACACACTATTCTTTTCTCTTTTATCAGTTCACTCTCTTATTGAGACTCAACTCTATAGTTCCAAAGTGAAAATAAATTTCCCTGCTCCATATCCCATCCTTGGTCTTTCTCTTGATCTCGATTTCCCATTGTCCCCATCACTCCCACTCCTACTACCATCTTCATCAAGTCATTGGTGAGTTTGTACAAATATGGGTTCTTAGGGAAATGAAGTTTGGCGTTGACTCATTGTTCCCTACTTTTTGCCTACTATTAATTATTATTATTTTTTATATATTTTTAATTTTTTTGAATTTTTTAGAAATAGTACCAAATTGATAAAATATGAGGCTAAATTTTGTTATTGTGTCTGTTGGGGATCGACCCAATTAAACAACGAACAAGTTAAACTAGCGGAAGAAATTGAGAAATTGAACACACAAATTTAACATGAAAAAATCCCTTCAAAGATGATCAAAAACCACGGGCAAAGATAATTATACTATAATGGAAAAAGAACGAAGAGTACAAAATATGGAGATAAAAGCTAAACCTCGAAAAACCCAAAAATAAAAAACCCTCAAAACGTAAACACAAAATTCTCTAAAAGTGTTATGAGTTCTAATATCTAAATGAGTGTTTTCTTCTAAAGTTGTTGAAGAGCCTATTTATAGGCTAAATTCATAGGTCAAATAATAAAAAAATAATCTAGACTAATTAGAGTTTGATTGAAATAAATAAACAAAGTTTAATTGGAAGATTATTTCTCAAATTTGACTGAAATATGAGTCATACTCAACAAATCTCCACCTTGACTCATATTTCCACAACGCCATCTTTGCCAAAGCTCGCCACGGGCCTATCTTGAACTATGCAGGGAATTAACTGAGTCGAATTTGTGCTTAGAAACTGAAGACTTCTAGCGTTCGACTTGTACACTGCCAAATCAAAACTAACTCGAGTTTGATTTTCACGAACACAGTGCCCTAACTTTCCAAAACTTGCATCCAAAAGAGAACCTCTCTTCAACGAAATGATCATACATTTTTCCCTCCTATGATCAAGTTGCCTCTGCTCCAAATGAGCTGACTTCGACTCCATAACGGACGAGGGACATTTTTTTTCACCGATCACTGTAAAACCTTCCAAAAATAAAGACTGTCAGTTTTTTTACCTTTTAACAAAATGAGAGCTTCACGAGATACTTTAATAACGTTCGACTCAATGTTGATTTTGCATCCTTTCAAGTCTAAAAATACTCGAAGAGATTAGATTCTTTCATAAATCAGGTATGTACCTGACATTTGAGAGTGTCCTAATCGTCCCATCGTGTATCCTAATTTTAATAGTACCAATACCAATTACCTTACTAGATGAATCGTTTCCCATACGCACAACTCCACCTTCAACCGAACTGTATGTAGAAAACCATTCATTATTGGGACACATGTGGAAAGAACATCCCGAATCTAGGATCCACTTGGACGTAAGCTTGGAGTTATTGCTCATTGACACTAACAAGAAATCATCACCCCTTTCATCGGCCAAATTAGCACCAGCTACATCTTCCTCGTTACTCTCAGCTGGTCTTTTATTTCGCAGTTTATAACAATCTGCTTTGACGTGACCTAACTTTTTACAATAGTGACACCTTTTGTCTCGCTTCTTTGATGCTACCAAAACGAAAGCTTGCCTATCTGCCTTGCTATCTGAACCAAACTCATTTTCGAGTTTGTCTCTACTCAACAAATGACCCTTCACATATTCGAATGAGAGTTTGTCTCTGCCATAAATTAGGGTCTCCCTGAAAGACTTGTATGAAGGGGGTAAAGACCACAATAATAGCATAGCCTGATCCTCATCATCAATCTGAACCTCAACATTCTTTAAATTATTTAAAAGAGTAATGAATTAACTGATGTGATCTCTAAGAAGCTTACCTTTGTTTATACGAAATGAAAATAGACATTATTTCAACACTAAATGATTAGTCAGAGACTTAGTCGCATAAAGAGTTTCTAACATTTTCCACAAGGCGGATGAGGTCTTCCCATCAATACCTCTTGCAATACCGTATTCGCGAGGCACAACTGGATTGCGGACAAGGCCTTTTCATCAAGCTCTTCCCATTCTGTTTGATTTAGATTCTCAGGTTTTTTCTCGGTAACAACCTTTTTTAGACCGATTTAAACTGAAATTGCCATCATCCGAACTTGCCACAGGTTGAAATTTGTGACACCATCGAACTTCTCAATTTCAAACCTTGTTGCTGCCATATCTGAAAGGGCTGATTTACTAAAATTGAGCTAGCTTTGATACCATTTGTTAGGGATCAACTCGATTAAACAACGAACAAGTAAAAATAGAGGAAGAAATTGAGAAATTGAACACACAAATTTAACGTGAAAAAATCCCTTCAAAGAGGATAAAAGACCACATGTAAAGATAATTATATTATAATGGCAAAAGAACGAAGAGTACAAAAGATGGAGATAAAAATTAAACCCTGAAAATAAAGAACCCTCAAAACGTAAACACAAAATTCTCTA
The DNA here is from genome assembly GCF_007990345.1 of Gossypium hirsutum. Taxonomy (NCBI): domain Eukaryota; kingdom Viridiplantae; phylum Streptophyta; class Magnoliopsida; order Malvales; family Malvaceae; genus Gossypium; species Gossypium hirsutum. The sequence continues at coordinate 34,407,776 of NC_053448.1, read as the reverse complement.
AAAGTGTTATGAGTTCTAATCTCTAAAGGGGTGTTTTTCTAAGGTTATAAAAGAGCCTATTTATATGCTAAATTTATATGTCAAATAATAATAAAATAATATAGACTAATTAGAGTTTGATTGAAACAAATAAACATAATTTAATTTGAAGATTATTTCTCAAATTTAACTGAAATAGGGTCAAACTCAACAATGTCATTAAAAAAATACTTCACGTCATTGAAGGATTATAAGTCATAGTAGTGATGCTGAAATACGTGGTAAGCACAAGTATTGAAGACAAGAAAAATGAAAGAGTTCAAATATTTCTTCTACAAGCAAAGAGTTCAAATATTTCTTCTACAAGCTTGCTCCAAGTTTGTCAACTCATGCATGAAAACCAGTTAAGGATTGTAATATCGAAAACTAGATAACTCACACACAATAAAACTATAACATCAAATATTTCTTACATAAATGTTCTGAATAACTTTTATTTCATTACATGACTAAACAATAAGACAAACAATGTTTGTTTATTTATTTATAACCAAATAACAAAGTAAAATTTTAGGCATAAAGCTGAATAAATTACTAACTCATATTCCATAACACAAACTCAAGCGAACGAACCCACTCTTTTTATTCCACACCAAAAGGCTTTGATATCTTGTCAGGATCAAATGTTCGGTAATCCCATGTAGAGAAAGACCTGCGGTATTGAGGATTGCCAAGGTTGTTTTTCATGATATCTGTAATAGAAGCCTGTAAAAGAGTGAAATTTTGAATGTTCTGAGTAGCATTAGGATGAGCTTCGGTTCTTGGAGCTATTTTCGCATTGGAACGTAGAATCGGAGAGAGCGATGCAGGTAAGCGTTGTTCATTATGTTTGATTGGCTTCACTCTGAAGGAGCTTTTTGCATTATTACTTGCCTCATTTCCTTTCTGCTTCTCCTGTTAAGATAAAAAGAAAGACATTCAGTGAAGATTCAGCTGTAAATTACATGGCCAAAGGATGCATGGCAATCATTTTGCCTTTTTATCAAACAGATAACAATCTCAATTGATCAGTTGAAGAGAAATCAAAACGGAGGGGAAGTTTAGTTTATGTCACGGTGTCAATATGCACTAGTCGTTTGAGAGAAGTGCCTAGAAGAATGAATTTCAGAAGCTTCTCTTCAAGGATCATACATACATACATACATACATACATACAATCAAAACGGATGGCATGATGATCAATTTACCCCTAACGTTTAATCTTTTCGTCACTTTGGTCCTAGTTTTTTTTTTTTAACTTTCAAAATTTAGTTAGATTACATTTTTCTGGATAGAAAAGTTGACTACATCATGAAAATTTTAATAACATGTGACAACTCATGGAGCAACCTACATGTGCTTTATAAAAAATTCAAAAAATAAAAATAAATAAAAATTATTAAAAATACAAAAAATTTTAAAAAATAAAATAAAATATTTTTAAAAAAATAATTTATGTTAACAATAAAGTACGTGTAACTGTCCTTTGGGTTACAACATTTGTTCCATTAAAATTTTAATGGTTGAATAACTTTTTTGTTTGTAAAAGATAATGAAAAAAAGATCCAAAGTGATAAAATGGGGAACTTTAGTGCAAGTGTCATTATAAATATATATATATATATATATATAATGATTCGGTACTTAAAAGGAGGAAAAATAAGGGTTAGGTTCATGAAGTTGCATTCTGTGAGCATATTACCTAATGGACTAATGTTGTCCAAGTTACCAGTTAAATACTCTTTTTTAATGCTGACATGTCATTGACTTGACACATGATGACCGAATAGAGGTTAATTCAGCCACATCGTCCATTGGATTAAGTTGGTCGATGGAAATAAAGTTTAGGTTGTAAATTATATATGAATTTGCATTAAAACTGAAATATAAAATTTACCTCCCTGGAAGTATCAGTATCATCTTTCTTTTCTACCGTCATTATTAGTTCCTTTGTCTCATCACCTTCATGTTTCTTTCTAGAAGATTGCTTTGTTTTTGATGTTCTGTGCCTTCAACATGAAAACCCAAAATCAGTTAATTCCAAATTCTCCCCCATTAAAGCATAAGCAGAAAATTATTAGCAAGCAATAATAAAACAAATTCTCATATTTAAAAGCTAAAGTACTTCTTTCTATCTTTGGCTTTATATGGTTCTTCCTCCTTGTATATTATTGGTAGATCTGAAAGGTCACATGCCAATGGACTTGAAGTAAAGAACTGCAAACAAAACATAGAATGGAGCACCAAATCAGGATTCTGTTTATATATTGGTATCCAATAAATATATTAAGTCTCAAACAAATTCAAATAAACTTTTAATTAGACAAGAGTATTTTTTTTCCATTTATAACATTTTTGCCTGATAAGTTAACTTTGATACTTAATTTTTTTATATCAAAATTTACTTATGCTATAAGCTATTTTTGAAATATGAATTGACATGGATGATATATTGTTTGGGATCGAACCCAAGATATTTTGCCACAAGACATAATACTCTTACCATTAGGTATGAATTTTGTTATGCATTTAATCTATCCTTCCATGCTTGACAATGTTATAAAGATTAAAATTTATGGTACTTTTATAGAATTTGATTTAGTTTTTGTATTTTAAAAATTCAATCATTTACTTTTCAATTTAAAAATCCTAGTTCAATAATTATGGTTAATGGTAGTTTCCATTAAAATTTATCAACTTAACACGTTTATTTCCCATCAATTGCATGCTATGTCACATGAAAGCAACTAATCAACATGTCAAATTGATAAAATTTGACTAAAAATACTTATAATTTTAATGATTGGACTAAGATTTTCAAAGCAAAAAAAGTAGGAATGGTCATTTTTAACTTTTTAAATGCAAGAATTAAATCTTAAACTTTGTCAAACTAGAGGGACTAACCTCAAATTTTAACCTTTTATAAAATTAATTAGAGTTAGCATGCATCACTGTGTCATTTGAAATTTATTTAATATCAAAATTAATTTTTATAAATATTTAAAATCTAAAATTTCGACTAGTTACCAAAGCTCTTTGATTTTCGAATCGAATTTTTTAACCTTCATTTAAATGTCTCTTACAGTACCAATTACCAGACTTGTTGGTATAAAAAGATTTAAGAGCAGCAGACAAGTCGTTAAAAAAAACTCTGCCTGTTTAAGCCAACCAAAAGCGAATACGCAGGGGATTAAAGTGAGAATTTTACTATATTTTAGGAGCTAAAATGAGATTTTCACTACCATACTAGGGCTGAAATGCGAGCATAGGTTTTTTTCAACGAAAATGGTCAAAGGACTAACGTGATGGATAAAAATGAAAGTAGAGGGCAATGTGATTGAAAAAAATAGTAACCATGTGAGAATTTCAGGGGCAAAAATAGGTATTAAACCTTAAATTAAATGTATAAATATATAAAGTGGTGTTTTGAGCTTACTTCCGTTTGAAGAGCAGAAGCTGCAGTGCCACGATATGAAGGGTCCAGATTAAGAAGCATTGTGAGGAGGCCAAATGAAGAGCTGGGAAAGTCTCCAAATTCTTCATAATATCCAGGCTTGTAATGCTGCGGCGGCCGGAAGCTTGCCGGTAGCTTCATCTTTTTCCAATACTCTTCTGAGGGTGAACCACAAAGCTTGAAAATTCGATGAAGCTGCTCAACCTGCTCAGAAGTTTAACTTGTCAGCAACACGGTAGCTCAAAAAATAAATATTCAAAGCATCGTCTGCGAGGCTAAATAGAAATGATGTGAATGATAAGTTTTTTACCTCAGTCCTCCCCGGCATAATTGGTCTTCCAGCAAACATCTCAGCTAACAGGCAACCTGCACTCCAGAGATCAACCCCAGCACCATAATCTGTTGATCCTAACAGCAGCTCTGGAGCTCTGTACCATAGTGTTACAACCCGGCTGGTGAGGGGTCGTTTTGGTTTAGGGTTGAAAATATTGGCAAGCCCAAAATCTGCTATTTTCAGCCCCCCATTGCTATCTATCAACAAGTTTGAACCTTTAATGTCTCGGTGCAATATTCCTCTTTCATGACAGTGCTCCAGTCCCGATAGCAGCTGTTGCATATAACACTTGATCTGCATCATAAACACAAATATGTAGACCTTGTAATTTCCTAAAAACATTTGATGATATCATACATTACCTATGCTTGTACATCAGTTTTCACATATATTACTCCAGTCCCATTTCTTCTTTGATCATAAACACAAAAGGTTGAAATTACCTGGGGTTCAGTGAGCCGGTCGCCTGGGCGGGAGATAATTTTGCTCAAGTCAGACTGCATGAAATCAAAGACCAGATAAAGACTGTACTGCATCCTTGAAGTGGCTAGTCCTTCAAGGCTGATAATATTTGGATGGTTGAGCCTCTGAAGTATCATAATCTCTCTTGCCATAAATTTAACACTCTCAGGCTCTGCTGTGTTGAAACGGACCTTCTTCAAAGCAACAATCTTCCCGGTGTCCTTGTCCCGAGCTTTGTACACATTGCTATAAGTTCCTTGCCCTACCTGCAGCACAGCATGATCAAACGGGTGCCCATGGCATTTTATACGTTCAGTTTCATGAATTTGGTAGTACATACCTTGGCAAGCTTATCATAGGAATCAGCACTCTTTGGGACCAAACCAGACAAAACCTCAAAAGGAACATTATCAACAAGCCATTTAGGCCATCCATCGACCACCTGATCGTCACCTACAATCTTCTTCGACGCATGCTTTTGCGAAACATTTCCATTAGCATCATTACTCCTCACTGTCTCCCCTTCCCTATTAACCACCTTTTCGCCATTTCCAGCCACACCACCATCTTCCTTCTCCCCTCTCTTAGCAGCATACCCATGTTCTTGCTTCAACTTGTCCAGTCCCCGAGACGGTGAGTTGGTTGAAGCATACTTGCCTTGAACACATCCCATAACTGCTCAATGCCTCAGATGATGCTGGCGGGGAATCGAAGCATGATCCGGTGATTGCTATGTACTGACATTGTAGTAATAAAGATTATTTTGATAAAAAAAATGGAACGGTCTATTGGAATGTGAGAAAAGAAAGGGGAAATGGCTTAGCTAGCTGACCTTTTGGGCGGCATTTGGTTGGAATTTATGGTAAAAATAAAAAGAAATAGGACGCCTTTGTTTTTGATGATAAGAATTTCAGCCTTTTCTACTCCATTTTCAATGCAATTGGTCTGTGTTAACAAGGAATGTAGTATACTACTGGAATATTATTATTTTATCAACTTACGCTCAAATAACATATCTCTGGTAGTATTTGGTACGATGAATAGTAATATATTTTTTTAAAATTTAATCCATCGAAATGTGATTTCAAAACACTTAGTATATCTAATTTTATTTATTTTCCTTAAAAATCTAGTCATTTATTGGGTATTACTATCTATGAACATGACAATATGATTCTCATAATAAAATGTATGAAAATTACTTATTAAAAATTATTAAGATAAAATTAACCCATTTTTGTATTAATTTAGGGTATTAATCTATTAATAAATATAAAATAAAAAGAAGTTATTGCCTTATTCATTTGTTCTACTACTTGATTTTATGTACTGTTTCAACAAATTCTTCTCAAGTATTATATATACATAATTTTTTTAATTTATTCAAAAATAAGTTTTATTTATACATGATTTTATATGCGCATTATTATATTTACAATATATATGTAGGACAAATTTGAAATAATTTTTTCTTTCAATTAACATTATAAATAAAAAAACTTAAAAAATATCAATTAAAATTTATTATTAAATATTTAATCCAAATATTTGTTGAGAATAAAGTTTATTATAAAAATTAAGCGGAATAGTTGTGTTTGTTTTCACTTCATTTTGTCTTTTAAGTCTTTTCAGATCTTAATGAATATGTTTTTTTTCTTTTAAAAAAAATTAAATACATGAATATTATCTTTTACTTAATAAGGGCAAAATTTTAAATTATCATTACATTTTTAAGAAAGTAATATAACTTTCCACCCTCCAATGTATACCAAACATTGTAAAGTAATTTTTCCGACAATTACATTTTCAATAATCACATTCTATTAAAATTATAACATAGGAAAATACCAAACGCTACATATAGTTTATAGTGTTTTGGCTTTTTTACTTAGATAATACCCAAAAAAAAATAAATACCAAAATGGTATGTTATGAATAGTGTTTAGGGGTGGAGGGTTTGAAGGTGGTGGCACCACCATTCTCCTTATTGCTAATCAAAACCCTATCATTAGCCCATGATTTGATTGGGAAAAAAATTATTTTAATGGTAGAGAGAGTAGGAGAGGCGGCACCTGCATGTAGATTATATCAGTTCAAATACTGGTTGGGAAAAATAATTTTTAAAGGATGGAGGAGGCAACCTGTCAGGTGGCACTAATGGGGGCATCATGTCAGGTGGCACCTCTCTACGACAAAGGTGACTACATAATCATAGGGTTTAATAGCTTGAATTGGTCGAAAAAAATGAAATTTATAAGAGGGCCTATGGTCCCCTCAACTATAAATTAAGAAGAAGAAGAAGAAGAAGAAGAAGAAGAAGAAGAAGAAGAAGAAGAAGAAGAAGAAGAAGAAGCTAACAATTTAGGAGAAGAGAAGAAGGGGAAGAGGCAATAGAGAAGAGAAGGGAAAAGAAGAAGGGTCCTAAAATGTAAAGTTTTATTTTTGTAATTTTTTGTTTAAGGTCTTAAAGGAGGAGGCAACACATTGTTATGTGGTTTTAATATTTATTATATTTTTTATTTAGGGTTTAGGGTGTAAGAGGGTAACAATAAAATTTTTTGAAAGGTAATTTTTTTTGTAATTATTATTATTTTTAATGTTTTTAATACTTATTATTTGTTTGATTTTGTAATTTTGGAAGGAAAGGAGGTAGCAGCAAATATTATTTTAGAGGTACATTTTTGTTTTGTAATTATTATTTACTTGTTAAGGTTTTGTAATTCATATTATTTGTCCTATTTTGTGGTTTTATAATTCACATTAGTTGGATTTGTAATTTTTATTATTTGTTTGATTTTACCAAAATAATTAAAAAAATAATTAAATTCCAAAATGGGTCACCTAATAAATTAATTATTGGAATGGGTCGTTTGTTACAATAATAAATACCGAAATGAGTTGTTTGCTACAAATTTGTACGGTGACCCATTTTGGTATTTAATTATCTTTTTGGATTATTGTGGTAAAAAGACCAAATATGTCATAAATTAATTGTCTTCAAGGAGAGAAATTATCAAAATAATTTTAATTTTTTTATAAGAAAATTAGTCCCAGATGAGATTTTTAAAATAGAAAAACATGTTCTTTGTTTTTCTTCAATTAGAGAAATCGTCATAATAATTTTAAAATTTTTTTATAAAACCAATTTATACATCTTACGTTAAATTGATTGAATACTAATTAATTAAACTGAATTGACTTTACAAAATTTTATAGTTCACATACGTTGAATATATGTTACGTAATAATTTTTTTATTGGGATAAAAGATGAAAAAAAATGAGATGGTTTCTAGAAAATAAATGATCGACTTACATTAGTGTATCACGAATTACGTTGTTATTGATTTCTTTATATGGGTAAAAATATTATTAATTCTTCAAAAAATAACAAACGATACAAAATTCATTTTCGTTATTTGTATATTATCTATATGTTCAGGCAATGATTAAATTTTTAATTTGAAGTTGCAGATATCCAAATGAGTTATTTGATTACAGAAACGAATCACACATCAGATACAATTAGTGTGCTAGTAATAAAATTGTTATTTTTTATTCACGGGTCCCCTTATAAAGTTCCACATCATGTTTTATTTAACTGTAATGTATTAACTATTGCGGTAATTTAATATGGTCAGGGTTTGTACCGCGTATTGAAGGGTGTGTCAACGGTGTGGGCTATCTGCCAGATGAACGTCTTATGCTATATTTAGAGACATCAAGATTCAACATTAATCTGCATGTTTGATTTGAAGTACGACTTGATATACAGTTGGGTCAAGTGGTGGCTCTTAGAGACCCATACATTTCATTTTCTGTGTGGGGAGTGCACCATTACTCTAGAAGATGTTGCACTGCAACTCGAGCTCCCAATCCACAGTAGTGCGGTCACAACTGTAAGTACAGTGTCTGAACTGACGGCCATTTGCTATGACTTACTAAGACGCTCGCCCAGTGATGGTGGCGATAAACTTACGAGTTTGAAATTTTCATAGTTGAAGGTGAATTTCAAGTATTTACCGAGTATAGCAACTAAAAAGGGAGGTGATGTGCACCGCTCGAGCATATATAATGCATATGATAAGGGGTGTACTCATGCTAGATGCAAATAACAACAAGGTCCACCCTATGTACTTGCTCTTGTTATCTGATTTATAAGCTACCCATTCGTACAATTAGGGCTCAACAGTACTAGCTACATTGTATCGTGAGTTTCGCCAGATGACAAAGCACCGTGCCGTGGACATAAGCGGGTGCCTGGTATTGTTGTAGTCCCAGGAACTTTACAGGATGTCATTCTTGGCATCAGTTACTCACCAAACATATGTCTTCCCATTCGTGAATAAGTGCTAAAATTTAAGAATTACAACAAGAATTTTGCTTTTTTTATTATTAAAATTTGTTCTAACAAGTTTAATTTTTTTGTAGATGGAGTACTTCTTCGGGTATCAGGAAGTCATATACGCTTCCAATTTATCGATAGATGATTGAGGCACATGCCAGGGAGGGGTTAATTTTTACTAATATTTATTACATGTAATTACTTTATTTATGTTATTTAACTTGTGTTACTATAACCATGTTATTAATTGTGTATTTCATCTGGATGTCATATTCTTTCCCAAACATTATTGTTGTTATTTCCCTGTTTGCTCACATCCACTCACACTTGTGGTGAATTAATGCACCCCTGCTGAATTTCTCAACAGTCGAGTGGTACAACGGGGATCAAGTACTGTGACAGTTCGGGTGCATCTAACATATTTTAGATGTTCCACGGAGTTTGTGGGTTGTACATGAAATTAACAAAAGGGGGAAACAATACAAGAATTGGGCATTAGAGCATGAAGAATATCTTGTATTGTGGAACGACCGGATGGGATAGAGACCTTAGATGGATTTTTCATTTGATTTGCGGCCCTCATAGGAGTACCAATCTTGGTATATGGCGAGTGGGAAACCTTTTTTATTTGGTGGGAAAACGATGCTAGTCCCTCCACACATGCAATGACTAGGGAAATTCTTGCACTACCTGTCACATCTGCCTCCTGCACTCGAATCGGAGCCAGTGCTCGAACCCGAGCTATCTTATTCACAATCTCGAGGTAGTTCTTATCATCCAAACTTGGGGTCGATAATTATTTTCCTGGCTCGTCAGACTATACATATTAGTCAGAGATTCTTGTTTCCAGTTCTAATCATCCGGGTCTGAGATCATCGATGATGTTTGATATTTTCAGCCCATTACTACTCCAGTACTCCACCCTTTCCCGGGCAAACCTTTGCGACATACGATTTCTCGAGTATGTTTAGTTCACCCTAGGTTCGCCAATTGATGTTGTGAATGATGTTCTAGGTGAGGGTAACACTGACCGTCGCGAGCACCATCAACACCAACGTCGGGCACCACAACGGCTTACCCCTCTAACAACACCATCGAACCATCAATTTTATCATGTAGTTTGTAATTGGAACTTAAATTTACAAGTTTGCATTAATTAAATTATAGTAAATTAATGTTTTAAATATTTTTAATTTTTAATGATTACGAACTAGAAACATATAATTAATAAATACTATTCATTCAACAAAGGTTACATTTCAAAACACAACTTTTGACTTAATTTTTTTTATTAAACTTTTGACTTTTTTTTTAAAAAATATAATGCAAAGTTTTGCTTTAAGATGTAATATAGTTGTGTGGTTCCTAAAATATAAATATGAAAATCCCATCATAATCATAAAAAAATTAATAAAAGTTTGAATATGGAATACATTAATTCATAATCTACTCGATCGAGATGATTGTCCAATATGGTAGGTTCGACGTGGGCATTTAGTTCGATTATGACCAGCTATTTTGCACACACCACAAAGTTTAGGGTCGATTTTCTCCCTCATGTCCATTTCATTACGGATCCTAGTGACTTGCGGGCAACCTTTCAGCTTCCTATGTAACCTCTTGTTTGGGACAACTTCAAAAGTCGGGGTAGGCACTTCCCATGTAGATAAATCACGCAATACGGTGAACTCGTTCCCTCAAATACGCAATGTGCATTCTAGAGTATACACCTCATTGATATATTGTTCAGCGTTGATCGAGGCGCGAGCACAAGATGCAACGACATGCATACAAGGGTAACGAAGTGTTTGGAACTTCCCATAATCGCATCATTTGTTTAGGAGATCAACTCCGTAGAACCTAGGAGGGATACAGGGTTGACAACCGATGGACTCCATAACTCGAAAAGTTTGTAACTATCGAGAATATATTTCTACATTCATCAACCTCAATCTTTGACGGTTCGCATGTTAGAAAAAATGAGTTTGGAAAATGCAACAGAGAATAAATTTAGGGAAAATAAAGTTTTAAAAAATTTTCCAAAATAAGATATTGGTTGTGATATCTAAAGTAATAAACACTTAATCAAAATTGAACCTTTTTGATTCGTCTAGGATTGGTGCTTCGATCGAGTAGTCTTCTCCGCTATCCTTAAGCTCACGTTTACCGAGTGTGGGTTCGCTTTGAATCATAAGATTTTTCATAAAAATTACCAGTGATGTAATTTTGTAATTTCTCTAAACTTTTGGATCAAATTGCAAATTAGAAAAATATCTCTAGAAATTTTCTAAAATAATCTCTTTAGAGAATTTTCTCTCTACAACTTTCTCTTGAATTCAAATGTGTGTAAAATAATGACCCAATGCTCTCTTTACATAGGGAGAGTTTAGAAAATTCAACTATGATTAAACTTAATCACTTTAATATTAAATTAATATAATACTTATCTTAGATTAAATTTGATATTAAATCTTATTAAAATAATAGAATGTATCTATAAGATAAACATTAAAATTAAATTTAATAATAAAATACTATTAAGATAAGTATTAAATTTAATTTAATATTAAACTATTAAAATAATATTATTTTTAGAATAGTTAATCTAAAATAAAATTCTCTGTTATAGTCCTAGTAGGAGTGTAACTCTTCCACTGCTCAACCACTGAAGACCAACCGTCGTTGGGCACCGGGACATCGCCATCGCAACCGTCAGCACTCCGTTTCCGGTGATGTAGGTGTTACACCTTTATGGCACCCTGACTCAATTCGGCTATTGTCAGTTCAGTCCGTGTCAGTGACAACCTGACGGGTCTATTCTAGCCACCGGTTGGACTGTCAGTTCAGTTTCACATACCAGGCCCGATTCGACCAGTTTTTAAGTCTTGGTCTCAGTTTTGGGCTTCCGGGCCCAATTTAAGATCTCAACTCCAATTTTCAAGTTCAATTACCCATTGGGCCATTTGTTTGACTTGAATTAATTTCTAAAAATATCTTATTAATTTTAATTAATTTGATTAATTTAATTTTACTTGATCAAAATTAATTTTTCCAAAAATCACTTAGATTTTCCAAATTAATTTTTCAAGAAAATTCTTTAATCAAATTCTCTAGTTGAACAATTCTTATGACCACATAATTTAAATCCACATCGAATAAATCGAATCAATTAAATTGTTTCCAATGTCGTAGAATTTTATTCTAATTCAAATGCAGTCTAATCGAGCTTTTGCTGAGCTAGCAGAGGGACCGATCAGACATATACAATTAGGCTCTAGTCATTGCAATTATGTCCAAAAGCATTATTTTGATAATTCGCAATTACTTAATCATGAAGTTAGTCCACAAGAAGTACCATGATTGAAAACTCCTTATTGTGTACTCTTTGCAAAAGCAATTCATCCAACTGCTTTGTCTAATGTCCTCGTCATGTATGTGTTACCCTCATATGATATCATTAATTCCTTTGAGTTAAATCCATTCACTCAATACAATCCTATTTTATCTCATTGCCAACATTGTGTCTTCTTAATGATTAATATGATCACTGTCAACAAATGACTGTGATAAATTACTTGTTTGAGAACAAGCATCCCATGGTCACGTTCCCTATTTATCAATCCACACAATGCCAATGAGTGGGAATCATTAACTCTTTAATTGATCTATTAATTCCACTATTGCTAGTAAAACCATGTCATACATAAATCATCTACCCAACATATCGGCTATGGGCTCGATCATCTTTAGAGCATAAGTCTCCACTAATATCAAAGCACATGAGTTGCATACGCATGGTCAGTGACTAACTTAGGATTTAGGTAAATCACACCATGAGCTTCACAAGTGAATAATTCACAAACGGATTCAGAATTAATTCATCTTGGGTTTAGTCCAATGTATCAATCTACTAATGAATACATCTATGTCTCTACCCGTGGAGTCAACTACTCTAATAGCCAAGACTAGCCATCTCCCCAATTGTAATTGTAGACGACATAATAATCCTTATCAGTATTTGAATCAAATGCTCACTTCAATTTTTTATGAGATTACAGACTTATTTAGATTATCTACTGAAGTTAGTTACCTTTCTTGCAATGTAAATGTTCTTACAATGCCATTTATCTTCAGTTTGAACTTAGACAATCAATGAGCTAATATTTGTTTGTCACAATTTCACTATGCATGCAAAATATAAAAGACAGAAATACAAAAGACATAATAGTGAAATGTGAAATTAACTTTATTTAATTATTCATCGTTCAAATTAATAGAAAACAATTGCATGTTTACTACAATATGGTCACATTTTCCAACATCGCATCCATTGCCTTCCTGACCTCCTCGATAAACACATGTCATGCTTCCATTTGATTTACTTGTTTTAGCCCTGTTCTTGGCATCAAGGTTGTTAGGCTGTAGAACGTAGCTGAAAAAATAGATGAAATTAGAAGATGCCGTGTTCGTTTCAAGAAGAAGTTAATTGTCTTTGCTAGGTTGGTGGTCATATGGTTATATTGAGACCCGTCATTGAAACTTTGAGCTCATTATCACGGCTCCATGGTACCCAACCACTCTAAAAAAAGAGTATTCTTTTCACCTTGCATGTCACTCTTAAGTCTGGTCAACCTTTGCCTGAAACGATGTATTCTGAAAATATAAGTTACATTTTTGAATTAATTTGTGAAAGTATTAAGAGCATTTAAAAATTATGTTGAAACCTAATTTTACCCATGTTCACAACTTGTTTTCATCAGTCTGCATTCTTGTAGTCTCGGTGGAAGTTAGAGGTAATGTGCTGGATGCAGTAAACGGATCTTTACGAAACACTAGAATGCCTAATTACAACAATTAGTCCCTTCGATCTATCAGATATAATGCAAATATTGTCATCTCTAACAACATACGTTAGCAAGTTCGTTACGAATAATTCCCACAATTCCATGTTCTCTGACTCCACAATGGCAAATGCTATCGGGAGTAAGTTTCGGTTCTCGTCTTGAACAATTGCAATAAGTAGGATCTGCATATATTTTTCGTATTGCTAGATCCCATCAACCTGCACAAGCGACTTGTAGTGGGGAAATGCCTGCACACATGGATCAAACATCCAAAACATCTGGTGGAAAATTCTTCTTCCTAATTGTAGTTGGTCTTCCAAGTTGTATTAAGGTCGTGTCTGCAACTCAATGATAGCCCCTAGCACGTACTCTTGCACAGCAGTAATCCACCCTTGTAGTTCATTGTACGATGCATCCCAATCTACACAAAACTGCTCAATGGCCATCTATTTAGCTATCCATGCTTTTTGGTATGACACTCGGCACTAAAATCGTTCTTGCATTTCAACAATTAGTACCAAAACATGAATGGTCAACATGTCCTTCACCATTGGTAGGATGCAGTTACAAATAGTTTTGGCATCAAGTTTACAGTGATCTTGCGTCATATGTGTAGAAGTGCATGTGTGAGGCCTAACAAAGTTTTGGATCTCCCACATTTGTGACCTTTAGATGAATACGACTCGTACCCACCAATTGCACCCTTCTGCTGACCTCAAACACTCCTCAATATATAATGTCAGTTTAGACACAATGACTTTGCAGTCAACTGACACATTCATGCTATACCACTTAATGAAAAATATGCAGTCTTCATTGTTTGTGAAGTTTCAGCCCACGAATAATTCCTTACATTCGGGATCTACGACCAATCGATGAGTAGGTAGCATATCGGGGTACTCCGAGAACTCAAATGCATACTCTACATTAGGATCTATGATGGACATGTGTGCCTCAAGATCATTGCATATCACAATGCCTTGACTCAAGTTCCTGATTGAAGAAGTGTTAACATTTCCATCACCATCTGCATATTCGTCGTCGATATTGTTTGAGACTTCATCTAGATCGAGATCACTATAATCTTCAACCTTGTGATTAGAAGGACCATTATTATCGTATCCATCATCACCATCTACATCATCTCAATAACCACCACATGTATTTGTAAATGGGGAACCATGTTAAGGTTCTTAAACGTAGGTGAAGCATTAAGATCAATGTAAATCTCACGTATAGTTGATCGCCTATCAATAGATGCTCTCGGAACCACCGTACATGTAACACCCTTTACCCGAGACTGTTGCCGGAGTCGAGCACGAGACGTTATCTGACTTAACTTACTAGTTTGGAGCATAAAAATTTTATTTTAAAATTAATTCATTCACGTTCAATCAATATGTCCCTAAAATGGGCCCTCAAGACCCTAAAACATGCAACAAAAATGGTCGGGTCCAAACCGGGAACATTAAAAATTTTCTGAATACTTAAACAAATCAAAATAATTTATTTCACTACTCACAATAAAATAAAACTGTCCACCTGCATAATAGTCACTAATCTAATTATAAATAGAGTTACAAAACTCAAAATTTAGATCCGTAAATTTTCTCTAAAACTATACTCATATATCTTCTTACCATAAAATTTCCAGAATTTTTTATTTAGCCAAATAGTACAGTTTATTCATTAAAGTCTCCCCTATTACACTACTCGACAGTTCTGACCCCTCTTCACTAAAAATAAATTATCTCATTGTACAGAAATCAGATAATGTTCTAGTTTGTTTATTTTGAAAATAGACTCACTAAGGAATCTATAAATATAAATTATGACTCATAATTATTTATGTACAATTTTTAATGATTTTATAAAGTCAGAATAGGATACTTCAATAACCATTCTGACCCTATCTCACTAAAATTAAAATATATCATAATATATAATTTTTTTTCCTACAACGTTTCTTTCATGTGAAAATAGACTCGATAAGATTTAATTTTATATCTCATTCACTCTCTAATTACATTTATACTATTTTTGGTGATTTTTCAAAATCACATCAATGCTGCTGTCCAAAAACTGTTCCATTGCAAATTTTTTACTTTTTTATAATTTCTTTGTATTAACTATCATTTAGGCACACATAACATCAAAACATGTTCGTAAATAGTCATTTAAATAGCTATTCATGAGCCATAGCATAAGAAAACACACAAAATGACTAAGTCCCTGTACATGCCATAACTTAAAACGTTTCAAATCATTTAATACCGGGATGGCCTGATGATAGTGTGAAACGATCTCCGATGTCTTTACGATCCCCAAATTGGCTTGGCGATACTATAAAACAAATAAGGAAAATAAAGAGAGTAAGCGTAAAGCTTAGTAAGTTTACAAGCAAATAAATGACAACATTTATCATAAATAATTATACTCATGATTTATCATCAAGTATCATGGTCTTCTCTTCTTCTTTGCTTACTTTCTTACTTGTTTACTAACTTGCTTACTTAAATCACTCATGCTTATAACTTACTTCTCCCTCACTAAAATTTCTTTCTCAACTGATAACTGAGATATTCTTAACTCTTATAACTCACCTGAATCTGTTTATTATGCTTTTACCTGAACTTTCATGTAACATAGGTTGTTTACTAGCCCGTTGAACCACTTGGAATACTAAGGATACTCGGGTCTCCTGTCTGATAATAGCATGTCAAATCCATGTCCTAGACATGGCCTTACATGGGATGTTTCCTGTACTTCCAATTCCATATCCCAGATATGGTCTTACATGGGAGTTTTCATATCGGTGCCCATGCCATGTCCTAGACATGGTCTTACGGGGGACCTCTCATCTCGGTGCCAACGCCATGTCCCAGACATGGTCTTACGTGGGACCTCTCATAATCCCAATAATGTCAATGCCATGACTCAAACATGGTCTTACATGGGATCTCATTCCCTTAATGTCATGACATTTGTATCCGATACATTCCTAATGTTTCAACGGGACTTTTTAATATTGATTCTCTATCATCTCATACTTGAGTCAACATTAATAATTTCATGAAATAAATACATAATTGCTGAAAATAACAAAATTAATAATAATTATTGAACTATTGCATTTATTTACCGTGAACTTACCTCAGTACAAAATACGATTAAATCTAGCAACTTAGTCTTCAACCTTTTTCTTTCCCCGGTCTAACTCTGAATTTCGTTCTTCTTGATCTATAATAGTAAATTTAGATTATTTAATACTCAGATTCATCAAAACAGTCCTTGACTCGAACTTTGGCAAAATTATGATTTTGCCCCTAAATTTTGCATATTTACACTTTTGCCCCAAAGCTCGGAAATTAAAATTCATCCCTTATTCTTATGTTTTATAACATGCTAAACATCTTTCCATTCTATGGAAACATCAAATTCTCACTCTAACATTTTACTTATGAACATTAGGTATTTTTACCGATTATGTCATTTTACTCGTTTTCACTTAAAATCGCCTAGCAAAAGTTGTTTAACATAATTTCAAGCTTCATTTTCTACCATAAAACATCAAAATAAACACATTTCACCTATGGGTATTTTTCCAAATATGAACTCTAACATGAATTAATGGTAGAATAAGCTAAACCGAGCTACGAGGACTCCAAAAACGTAAAAAACATTAAAAACGGGGCTTGGATGCACTTTAAGCTTGAGAAAGTGAAGAAACCCTAGCTATGGTTTCTACAGGTAAAATTCGGCTATAGCTTGAAGATGAGCACATTTTGCCATCTTTTTCCCTTTTTAATTCTTTTTTATTACCAAATGACTAAAATGCCCTTCATTAAAACTTTAGTTATTGTTATCTATGCATGCCCATTTTTGTCTATGAAAATCTAATGGTCTAATTACCATTTAAGGACCTCTACTTCAATTATGCACTTCAATTAAATCCTTTATCATCTAAAACTCATGTTTACCAACTTTTGAAATTAAGCCCTAATATGCAATTCAGACATGTAATCGCTGAAATTTCTTATCGGTATTCTAACACATGCATCCAATCAATCGGTAAATCATACAAATTAAGCACAATAAACTTTTTTATCTCGGATTCATGGTTTCACAACCACTATTCCTTTTAGGCCCTATTTCGGGATGTTATAGTACATGGATCTTGAACTCCATGTTGTTCAGTTAATGGAGTGAAATCTTCAACTGACTCCACATCATCTATCTCAGTAAACAACTGAATCATTTCAGTATGGCCACTCTGATTCCAACAATAAAATGTGACCATTGTGTCCACATCTTCGTTGTGTACAAGTTCTATCTCGGTGAATTTGATGAGATTTTTAGAAACTGGGAATTTGTAGAATAGTTTCGAGATCCTCCTCCCACAACGTCTAACAATTTTTGCACTGATAATTTCTTTCATATAATCAATCGACACATTTCTATTAAATCTCATTGCTATTTGTTGGCGACATTCAAATATACATCCAACTGTTGTTGTGGAAATTACTTCATCGAAATAAACACATACGAAGAATTGATTATCCATCTTCATCACTAAATTTGAAAAAAAATTTAAATTTCCTAATAAATTATTTCAATATATATACTGTAAAAAATACAATTTATATGTACTAACCTTACGGATTATTCTCTGTTTTCTCTTCTTATACAATTTTTTTCCTCTTCTCTTCTTATCTGCTAAACCATTCAAACACAGCTTAAATAGGACTCGGTGCTGCTTGACATCGACTCCACTCTGGGTGCTGCCTGTTAGGTACCCTCCATTCTGGGTGCCGCCTGAAATGTGCCCTCCACCCCTCTAACCCTATTTTATCCCAATTTTAACCCGTGTATAAGTATAAAATACTGGTGCCGCCATTTGTACGCCTTCCACCATTTAAATATATATTTTTTCAACACCAATCTTGGCTAATGATAGGGTTCTGATTGGCAACAAAGACAATGGTGATGCGGCCACCTTCTCACCCTCCACCCATCAACACTATTTATAACATGCCAATTTAATAAATAATGGCATTGGAATACCATTTTGGTATTTTTTTTGTATTACTTAAGTAAAAAAGAATAGTGTTTTCATATGTTCCTTTAATTATATATTTAAAAAAGCCTAAAAGATTAAGCATATATGATAGTTTTATAACCTTTAATATTTTCGCTCATGGGGATGTTTTAAAATTTAATAACAGTACATTGAATTATTATCCACATAATATTATTTCAAAAGTCTATTGTTGAAAGAATAAACTACCTTTGGCGGGTCGAACAAACAGTCAGATACTTATATACAAAAAGGTTGATACTACTTTTATCTATGACGAAATTTCCAACCAAATGGTACCACGAGGTATTGTACATAGATAGGATTAGATCTGATCATGGATCAGGTCTATCTTTCGAAAAGTGAGAGGGTTTGGATAAAAATATATGCTTGAAAAATGGATTTGAATAAAAAAAACGAGGTCCATTTTTTGAACAGGACAGATCTCAGGTAAGCTTTTTGGCCTGGACCTGACTCGACCCGAATTACAAAAAAAACTTATTTTTTTGTTGTTTTCATTGTTTTTGCTGCTATTTTGTCATTGTTTTGGTGTCGTTTCGCTATTATATTGTTACTATTTTGTTGTTACTGTTTGGCTATTGTATAACTCTTGTTTTATTGTTAATTTTGCTACTATTTTAAAATTATTTGCTTGCTAAATTGCACATATCTTAGTGTTATTTAAGTATAAATAAAATTTTTAATTTATTTTCAAGTTGTTGGGAAACATTTATTTTAATATTTTTAGTGTATTTGATGTATTATATTTATATTATAATAAGTTGTACATATATTTATATTTTATTGTATATATTAATGTATTGTATTGGCCGCTTGATAAGTTAGTGACATCACCCTAAATTTTTTTTTCCAATCATTAGTCAATTATGACATTAAAAAATAATAATAACTTTTTAAGTGGGGTTGCTTGATAAATTGGTGGCACTGGTATCAATTTTTAAAATATAGATGCATTTTCGGCTTTATACGACACAAAAAAAAATATTTTGTGTCACCTAATAGATTAGCGACATTGGTGTGATTTTAAAATATATTTTGTATTAGTGTTTTGAGGGGAAAAAATTATGTGTTGGAGTCTTAGGGAAAATTTGAGATAATTTTAAGGTATTTTTTTGTAATAATAATTTGTATACTATATGTTTATATTTTAATTTATTAATTTATGATTTTTTTCATAACTGGCCCAAATAAATTGAATATTTATGAAAATGACTTAGGTACAAAGTTTTGTACGAAAATGACATGTTTTCTATGGTGCATGTTTGTGTTGGTCATCTCACCATCAGCACCAACCTCCATCATCCCCTAATTATTGCCAGATGATTATCCGGTCTATAAAAAATGGTTTTTTTAGTGTCGGCACTATGTTCGCTGGCATTAATATGTATTTCTTTTCAAATACACGTAAAAAATACAAGTATTCCAATATTAAAAAAATAAAATTTTAATAGGTGTTGGCGTTCTAGTTGCTGGCACCAGTTCAAATTTAAAAGAAATGACTTTTTTGCTTTCTAGTGCCGACATTCACGTCGCTGACACTAGTGTGGTTTTTTATTTTTTTTATGGCATGATTTAGTTGCCGGGACCGGTGAAATGAAGAAAGGAAACTAAGGGATTGAAGACAAAATCTTTTAATGAAATTATGGTGCATCAATTAAATTGCATGGGTAATTACACTATATTAGAGTATAAAAAGTTGTTAAGTCAGTTTTGAATCTGGTAAAAATTCGGTTACATTGTTTAGAGCTGTGACTCTAGCCTTATATATATTGTGCCTCATGTATTGGAAGCTTAGGCATTTTTGAATAAAAAGAAAGAATTCATTCTCTGTTCGGTTAGATCATTTTCTCTCTTTTATAAAGTTCTTTCATGGTATTATTCGCCATTTGATTCTGGATTTTGTTTATCATGGCTTCCGCTAATTTCGCATCCGGTGAGACTAGCTCTTGTGTGTTCACCGGCGATCGCGTGACGACTATTCTTCCTCGGCATGAGGTGGTCAAACTCGATGACGGAACCTATATTCAATGGTGCAAACAGGTAAAATTAATCGTTGATGGCTACGGACTTACAGGATTCTTAGATGGTACTATTGCTCCGCCATCACGATTTATTTCCATGCCCGATGGATCTCATGCATCAAATCCGGCAGCTCAGGTGTTCACGCAGCAAGATCAGCTTCTAACTTCATGGCTTTTATCTACTGTAAGTTCATCTCATTAGTCGTCGTTTGATGATGCGTGCACGGCGTGTGACATATGGACCTCGACAATTAATCTGTTTGCAGCTGACACTGGTGCTAAGCAGTGAAGGATTCGACATGAACTTCATATTTTGAAGAAATGTAACCTTTTTATTAAAGCTTATGTTGCTAGAATTAAAGACTTGTGTGCTATGTTAGATGCCTCTGGTTCTCGTATTTCTGATGAAGAGAAGATTAAGGCAATGCTCGCGGGCTTACTGTCGGAGTTTGAGGCGGTTATCTCGTCCGCTAGGTTGTCGACTGGAATTCTGTCGTTGCAGCATTTGGTTGATGCTTTAGTTGACTATGAGAGTCATCAAGCTCAAGTATTGCAGGAAGTAAACTTGAACACAAACCTTGTTGAAGAAGCGTTGTCGGTTGAAGGAGCTAGTCGTGGAGGTCGTCCGTCGGGTCGTGGCCGTGGTAGAACTTTCCGATCTCGCATTCAATACTAGATTTGTAGTCGATTCAGTCATGTGGCTCAGAAGTGCTACTACCGTTATCATCAAGACTCGAATACCTCGTCTGTGGTGCCGTCGGTTTCTTATCAAGGGGTTTCATCTGGTGCGGAAAGGCCTGATTCTGGAATGTGTGCGCAATAAGAAGAAGAACAGTGTGTGACACATTATCAGAAGAGTCAAAGAACAATTTATGGCCAAGGGAACTATGCGAGTCAAAATAGGCATGCTGGTGGTCAAAATTGGAGTGCTGGCATGCAAAATGAGAAATTGGCACGTGGGCCACATGTGTCATTTGCTAATGACTATGGCCAGCCCTATGGTAATGCTTATAAGCCCAATTTGCGTCAATTTGGTAATGATGATGGACCTGGGTTTAATGGCAATGAGTCACTGGAATGTGTTGCTGGGAATGGATACGTGTAATGCATGGGCCGAATGTGAGAAACTCATCACATGGGCAAAATGTTGTATACTCTTCACATGGGCCGAATGTTGAAACACACGCTGGGCCAAATGGGGTTCCGTCTTTTAATTTTGTTCAAGTTGATCAAGGTGATCTTGGTTCGCCTAAACCGATTGGTGTTGATCGGGTTCCACGATTTACCAAACCGCGTGCTCGGGTTTATACTAGGTCCGACCCATGTGTTGGGCTTCCTCGGCTAGGGGACTTACATGCATCTGATTATTCTGAATCTTCAGTGTCTAGTTCTTATGTCAATACTACTCAACTTGGATCTAGTACTGGTAATGATGATTCGTACATTCCAGTGCGCAGTGGCACCACATCTTGGTATCCTGACTCGGGAGCGAGTCATCATGCCTGTCGCGATGTGTCAGCTTTACGTGATGTCACGCCATATTCAGGTACGTCATCTCTTTTAATGGGCTATGGTACTCCTGCGGTAATTTCATCAATTGGTACTGCTATTTTACCTACTCAGTATAAATCGTTACGATTATCAAATATTTTATGTGTGCCGAGTATACGGAAAAACCTCTTATCCGTCTCACAGTTTGCTCGTGATAATGGTGTGTTTTTTGAGTTTCACCCTACCTATTGTGTTATTAAGGATGTCGTGACTCGGGAGACATTACTGACGGGCCGCATTCATGATGGACTATATCAATTTTCTGTGCTAGTGGTTTCTTCTCAGTCTAATGTTGCTCCATTTGTTGCTCATTCGCAAGTTCCATGTACAGTTCCAAATTGTTCTGTGGTTGCTTTATGGCATAATCGTTTAGGCCACCCATCATCTTCTGTGGTCAAAACTATTCTAAATAAATGTAATGTTTTTTCAAGTAAAAATAGTTTGGATGGTATATGTATTGCATGTCAAAAAGGGAGGTTACATAAGTTGCCTTTCTCACCTTTGACTTCTAGCTATCGTCCTTTTGAGTTAGTTGTTTCTGATCTTTGGGGCCCAGCATTTGTTGTATGTGATGATAAGAGATATTATGTTTCATTTATTGACATGTGTACTCGGTTTACTTGGGTTTATCTTTTATGTCAAAAAGCTCAAGCAATAGAATGTTTTACTCAGTTTCAACAATTAATTAAGACACAATTTGGCAAGTCTATTAAGCAATTTCAGAGCGATTGGGGAGGACCGCGGTTTTATGTCTGTCTTAGAGTCTCAGGGAATCATACATCGACTGACCTGTTCGTATACTTCCAAACAAAATAAAGTAGCTGAGCGTAAACATCGTCACATTGTTGAAGTGGGTATTACATTATTGGCTCACGCAAATTTCCCTATGGAATACTGGGGGTATATATTTTGTTGTGCGGTTCATCTTATAAATCGACTTCCTACTGTTGTTCTTCAGGGTAGATCTCCGTTTAAGGCACTTTATGGAAATGATCCGACCTATGATCATCTTCGAGTTTTTGGCTACTGTTGTTATTCTTACTTACGTCTGTTTATAGGTCATAAGTTGGATTTTTGGTCTCAGCCGTCTACATTTTTGGGTCATAGTCCTCGTCACAAGGGGTATCAGTGTCTGTTACCAGATGGTAAGGTTATAATTTCGAGGCATGTGGTATTTGATGAGCAGAGATTTTTGTTTGCTGAGACTAGTTCGGACAAGTCTGTATCGACGACCAGTCAGACTAGTTCGACGGTTGTTCCTCTTGTGTGGCCCTATTCTTCCACCACTCTTGAGCCTTACATGATGACACCATCTCTACAAGGGTTGCAGTCTCAGTCTAATAACCCTGTTTTAGATGTTGAGTTGGTGCAGTCTCAGTTTCGTGATTCTTCGGCTGATGTTGGGTCTGGGTCCAGTAATCTTCCAGCAGTGCATGAATCGGGTTCATCAAGTGATACCAATGGTCATTCGAATTCATCAAGTGATACCAATTGATACGAGTCACAAAAGTCCAAATTCTTGAAGGCGAGGCCCAATAAGCAAATTCCCAGCCCAATCAAGAAATCCATCCATACTTAGTTGAAAATCAGGCCAAATTGTCAAAGTGGCCCAAGTTGTAAAGTTTTATTTTTATTTATTTATTTATTTACTTAGTTTAAATTTTTATGTCAATATTCAGTCCAAGAGTCCTAGATAAAATGACCTTTGACTGAATTTCCATATTAAAATAATTAGGAGTTTTTTTTTATTTTAGTTTTCTAATTAGATTAGGACTAGTTATAAGGCCTATTTAAAGGCATGGCTGTCCACCTTGTTAAACACTTATCATTATTATTAAAATTTCAGATTTGTTGAGAGCAGAATTTTCTTTGAGTTTTCTCCAAGATTTTTCTCTTGAGTTTTCTTTAGAAGTTGTTTTAACAATCTTTTTGATTGTGGGAGCCATCTTCAACCTTCTTCTTGCCATTGATATTCTTTGGAGGGGAGATTAGAGCCGTTTGAAAGGAGTTGTGAGATCTTTCGGGATTTCAAGGCTTCTTAGGACTTATCTTTTAATTTCTTACTGTCAATTCTTTCTTTATTTCTGCTTGTGCCGAATCTTTATCTAATTTATTTTATGTTCTTATTGTGTTTTCAGCCTTTTTCTATCTTAAGGAATTAGCCCAAAAATCCCCAATTTCTAGGGTTCTTGCCGATTCATCTATACTCTTTTTGGGAGAAATTAGATTGCCGAAATTTGGGGAAAACTATCTGGGTGTTCAATTGGGCAGAATCGCAATCTCTTCTAGGGTTTCAAGATTCCTTATTAACACTTATTTCTATTCTCTATTTGATTCTTTACTGTTTTGGGGATTTTATTTCAGATCTGAAAATTCAAAAATCTAATCTTTTAATTTTCTGTTTCGTTTCAGATCTAATTGTTTAAGGTTTTCGTAGGAGTTTCTCGTGACTTGGCAACTCGATCTTGGTCCGCGCGCAACCCCGTATCATTTGGTATCAGATTTTGGGCGTTTTGGGTGTTCTTGGTTGATTTCTAAACTGATCTCTATTTTTTAAAGCATAAACAGCAGTTTTACCCAGAAAAATTGTTCAAAAAAATTCATTTGAGTGGGTAAACGTTGTCCGATTGATCTGAAATTTTACATACATGTGTTTGGCACTGTGATTGAATATAAAAAAATTATTCCCGCAAAAAAATCAGTCAAAAAGTCAAAAAATTGAAAAAAAGACGAAATCCAATAAAAATTTAAAAAAAATTCAGCGGGTTGAGTTTGATGCCCAAACTTTCCAGATCAAAAATTAAATATTTAAGGACATTCGAGATTTAATTTTGTGATTTTTTGAGATCAGGAACACCTCGAACGAAGTTGTCAAGTTACTCCACAGTTTTTCGGGTTTTCTATTTTCAGCAATTTTTATTGATTCTTAGCTGTAGGTTTTCATTTGTTTACCTTTATTCTTCCTTTACGTTATCTAACACCTTCTTGTTTCTTGTGTTAGTAGGATTTAAACGTGTGCACAACTTCTTCCTCGGTGCAACACGAATCAATTGGTGTCTCGTCAGTTTTTAGCATCCTAGTGCAAATTAGGATTCTTTGGTAGTTTGGTTCACACTCTCTAATTGGTTGATATAAACTCTGATAAAGAACTCACAAGATTGAATTCGACCTCATTGAGAATTTGATTTTTTCTTTTTGAGTGATTAACAGTGAGGTTTGATAACTTTTATTTTTGAGTGTTGAGTGTTTTGCAGGTTTTAAAAAAAATGTCTACAGGTGATAATACTAGTGACATATTTAAAAAATTCCAACAACAGTTGGACGAACAGGCTGCTGCACTTCGAGCGTTGACTGCTACTATCAATGAGGTGCGGTTGAATCAAGAGCCTCAATATCGAGATCAAATTAAAGACGATGTGGATAACCAGCCTCCTGCTCATAGGCGCGCTCCTCGGCGTGTCCCTAGAACTGATTATGATCTTCATGATCGTGGACAACCCTCTTTGGCAAAACCAAAGAGCGAGCAGCAACGAGAACATCTCTTTCATACTCGCTGCCATGTACAAGGTAAGCTTTGTAGAGTTATTATTGATGGTGAAAGTTGCTCGAACGTAGCCAGCACGACGATGGTGGAAAAGCTTTGCTTAACCACTACCAAGCTTCCACGACCTTATCAACTACAAGGGCTTAGCAACGAAAGCCAATTTAAGGTCACTCAACAAGTGCGCATCGCCTTTTCTATCGGTAAATATCAAGACGAAGTCGTGTGCGACGTAGTACCTATTCAAGCCTGCCATTTATTGCTAGGAGAACCATGGCAACTGGATCGAAAAGTCACTCACGATGGTCGTACCAATAGGTATTCTTTCAAGCATCAAGGAAAGAAACTTACCTTAGTGCCGCTCAATCCGGAACAAGTCCATGAGGACCAAATCAAACTGAGAAATTCTGTTAAAACAAGTGAGGAAAAAGAAAAAGAGAATGAAAAAGAGCAAAAAGAGATTGAGAGTGAAAAGGAATGTGAAACAGAAAAGAAATTTGAAAAAGAAGTTGAAGAAAGAAGAGAAAATGAGTTAGAAAAAGAAACAAAAGAAAAAGACGAGGAAAGGCTAGTGAGGAATGTTTCCACTAACCAAGATATGAATTTTTCTTGTGTTGCTACTTTTCAGGTTCCTGAAAGATCGAAAGATAACTTTCAACTTCAATACCTCTCAAATGAAAGACGCTTTCATACGATCAACTTAGGCAAAGATGAAATCACACTACATGATCCCGAAGGTAAGCGAGGTAAGGAAATTTTAGAAACCGAGTCCATTGCAGATTTGAAAATTATTGATAAAACTTTTGGTGACTTAGTTCTTAAAAGATCCCCTCATTTTGATCCGATTAATTGTTACTCTTCGATTGTGGTTGATAAAGTCATTACGAAAAGAAGCGTGATTTGTTATTCTCTTGATTTACCTTGTGTAAAATCCTCGAATTTGTCCAAATCTGTTTTGGAGAATAAGGTAACGAAATTTTCCAAATTTGTTTTCAATTTATATTCGTGCCTTAAACAGTTTATGTGGTTGTACATGAAGTTTGAGTTCCATTTGACAAAGGTTAACTCAACAACGGAGATTCAACTACACTATGCCCCCGATGAGCGAAGGTTTGTTTTAAATGAAAAAGGTAAAATCGATCCTTATTCTTCTGCTTATCGAGGTAAGATGCTTGAAACCTTTGAAACACTTTTGTACTCCTCGGATAGTGATAAAGATCGTGTTGATGAACACTTAGATCGAAATGTGCTTGACTGTCATATTTTATTTATTGATGATCTATCTGTTTTGATGGTTGATAAAAAGATTCTTGTGTTTGATAATGCATGTGTGAGTGAATCTATAGACCGTCGATTAATGCATGGTATGATTATGCAACTCTGTGAACCATGTGAATCTTTTCAAATACCTACTTGTGACGATTATGTTTACCATTTGATTTATTACTCGCAATTTATTCATGGTTTGTGGGAACAATGTGAGACGACTGAATGCCTTAAAACATGTCCATCTTTGTTTCAAATATTTGACGAGGCAGTGGTGAGTAAATTAGATTGTTTGCATGGTAATCTGAATCTGTCCATTCACATGCGTTATACCTGTTCTGTTATGCTTATGATTGGACTACAAGCTTGTTTCCGTTGCTATTTACTATCTCATGGCTATTCTTTTCAGTGGACTCAATTGCCATTAGTCCCGTTCGATAGAGGAAAGTCGAGTTCATTTGATTTTTTAGATTCGAGGACGAATCTTTTTGAGGAAGGGGGGAATGATACGAGTCACAAAAGTCCAAATTCTTGAAGGCGAGGCCCAATAAGCAAATTCCCAGCCCAATCAAGAAATCCATCCATACTTAGTTGAAAATCAGGCCAAATTGTCAAAGTGGCCCAAGTTGTAAAGTTTTATTTTTATTTATTTATTTATTTATTTACTTAGTTTAAATTTTTATGTCAATATTCAGTCCAAGAGTCCTAGATAAAATGACCTTTGACCGAATTTCCATATTAAAATAATTAGGAGTTTTTTTTTTATTTTAGTTTTCTAATTAGATTAGGACTAGTTATAAGGCCTATTTAAAGGCATGGCTGTCCACCTTGTTAAACACTTATCATTATTATTAAAATTTCAGATTTGTTGAGAGCAGAATTTTCTTTGAGTTTTCTCCAAGATTTTTCTCTTGAGTTTTCTTTAGAAGTTGTTTTAACAATCTTTTGATTGTGGGAGCCATCTTCAACCTTCTTCTTGCCATTGATATTCTTTGGAGGGGAGATTAGAGCCGTTTGAAAGGAGTTGTGAGATCTTTCGGGATTTCAAGGCTTCTTAGGACTTATCTTTTAATTTCTTACTGTCAATTCTTTCTTTATTTCTGCTTGTGCCGAATCTTTATCTAATTTATTTTCTGTTCTTATTGTGTTTTCAGCCTTTTTCTATCTTAAGGAATTAGCCCAAAAATCCCCAATTTCTAGGGTTCTTGCCGATTCATCTATACTCTTTTTGGGAGAAATTAGATTGCCAAAATTTGGGGAAAACTATCTGGGTGTTCAATTGGGCAGAATCGCAATCTCTTCTAGGGTTTCAAGATTCCTTATTAACACTTATTTCTATTCTCTATTTGATTCTTTACTGTTTTGGGGATTTTATTTCAGATCTGAAAATTCAAAAATCTAATCTTTTAATTTTCTGTTTCGTTTCAGATCTAATTGTTTAAGGTTTTCGTAGGAGTTTCTCGTGACTTGGCAACTCGATCTTGGTCCGCGCGCAACCCCGTATCACCAATGCTCATTCTCGCTCTACCTTAAGAATGTCTGCAAGTGTTTCGTCAGCATATGATAGTCAGGTTAGCAGGCCATTTGTGGGTAATACTCATTCAATGGTCACTCGGGCCAAGGCGGGAGTTTTCAAGCCTAAGGTGTTAACTGTTGAAGCTATCAAACCGTCTACAATTAAAGAAGCCATGACTTCTACTGAGTGGAGTGCTGCTGCACAAGATGAGTATGATGCTCTTGTTCGTAATTCCATATGGGAGTTAGTTTCCGCTCCATCAAATCGTAAGGTCATTGGGTGCAAATGGTTGTTCAAAATCAAGAGACATTCTGAGGGTACTATTGCTTGACATAAGGCTCGCTTGGTCGCAAAAGGCTGCTCGCAGGTTCTAGGGTGTGATTTTAAGGAAACTTTTAGTCCAGTGGTAAAACCGGCTACTACCAGAGTTATTTTGTCTATTGCTGTGTCTAGGGGGTGGTCACTTTGACAAGTGGATGTGAATAATACTTTTTTAAATCGAGATCTTGATACTGAGGTTTTCATGCATCAACCTCCTGGTTTTGTTCAGCATGATTCACATGGCAGACCTCTGGTGTGTCGTCTGAAGAAAGCGATATATGGTCCTTGTCAGGCTCCTCGTGCCTGGTTTGAGAAGCTTAAAGGATTTCTAATGTCTGTGGGATTTGTGATGTCGAAGTCTGATGCTTCTTTGTTTGTTAGGGTCAAGTCAGATTCAACGCTATACATTCATGTGTACGTTGATGATATTATTGTTACTGGTGATATGCCTAGTGTTATAGACTGGTTTGTTCATTTGTTGAACAACGAGTTCTCGCTTAAGGATATGGGCGAACTTCATTACTTTCTTGGGATGGAAGTTACTCGTTCTTCTTCAGGGTGTCTTCATCTCTGTCAGAAGAAGTATATATGAAATAGTCTTATTCGGTGCTCGATGGAAAATGCGAAGAGTGTTCATACACTGATGATAAGTTCTTATGTCATGACTAGAGATGAGGGTGAATGTTTAAAGGACCCGACTGAATACAGGAGCCTAGTCGGAGCACTGCAGTATGTTACTCTTACGAGGCCTGATGTTGCATATGCTGTAAATTGAATATGTCAATTTATGCATTGTCCCACTTCTATCCATATGACTGCCTTAAAGCGCATTTTGCGGTATCTAGGTGGCACGTTTGAACTTGGGGTTGTGTTTCGTCCGTATGCTAGTTTGTCCTTAGTTGGGTATGCTGATGCAAATTGGGGGTTAGATTTTGATGACCGAAGATCCACTATTGGGTACTGTGTTTATTTCGGACATACTCCTGTGTCTTGGTGTTCTAAGAAACAGCAAGTCGTTGCTCGGTCTACTGCTGAGGCAGAATACAGGAGCCTTGCCGCAGTCACTAGTGAGGTTACGTGGCTATTTCATTACTTCAAGAATTACATGTTCAATGTCCCGATATACCCAATATTTGGTGTGACAGTTCTGGTGTAGTTGCGGTTGCTGCTAATCCTGTTCTACATTCAAAGTTTAAGCACGTCGAGTTAGATTTATTTTTCGTTCGTGAAAAGGTTGCTAATGGTTCAATAGCAGTTGGGGAAGTTTCCGCGTGTGATCAAGTCGCTGATGTTCTCACAAAGCCACTTTCGCTGTCGAATTTTGCTCATTTTCAGAGTTGTCTACGGGTTGTGACTAGGGAGAAGATGGATGAATATTAGAGTATAGAAAGTTGTTAAGTCAATTTTGAATATGGTAAAAATGCGGTTACATTGTTTAGAGTTGTGACTCTAGCCTTATATATACTATGCCTCATGTATTGGAAGCTTAGGCATTTTTGAATAAAAAGAAAGAATTCATTCTCTGTTTGGTTAGATCATTTTCTCTCTTTTATCAAGTTCTTTCACACTAAAATGATAACAACAATTATGGTGCATCAATTAAATTGTATGGATAATTACAATAAAATTAATTAATGGAAAATTTTTTAATTAATGCAAAATTGTGGTGCATTAAAAGATTAGTCTTCTCTTTACCATAGTATACAATAAAAATCAAGCGGAATTCCTCGTCTTAGTCAAATGTTTATTAGTGCTCTCTCCTTGGCTTCTTGTTGTCCTGTTCGCATGTTTTCTTGCATTAGTTATGGTCCATATACAACTTTTTATTGCATGGAAAATTTTATTACATGAATTAATTGTTTTTTTAACGTTTAAATGATTTAATTGTATTGAAACTTTTTAAGCTTTCCATGTTTGTTTAACGTTTAAATTGTTTAATTGCATTAATTAATGGAATTGAATTATAATAAAAATTTCATTTCAAACTCTTTAATTAAAAGATTTTCCATTAATTAATTTTTATTGTAATTACCCATTCAATTTAATTGATGCATCACAATTATTATTATCATTTTATTGTAATTATCTATGCAATTTAATTGATGCACTATAGTTTAATTAAAATACTTTGTCTTCAATTCATTAGCTTTCTCTTCTTTTCACCAGTTCTAGCAATTAGAGCATGCTAACAAAAAAACAAAATCAAAAACCACATCAAAGAATGTCGACACCAAAAAACAAAAAAATAATTTTTTAAAAAAATTTGAACTGGTACCGGCAACGTGAATGCTAGTACCAAAAAAACAAAAAATATTTTTTTTAATTTGAATCAGTGCCGGCAACGAGAACGCCGACACCTATTAATTTTTTTAAATTTTAGAATACCTATATTTTTTAAGTGTTTTTGAAAAAAATACATATCGATGCTAGTGAAGACAGTGCCGACACAAAAAAATCAATTTTTATAAGCTGGGCAATCATCAGGCAATTATTAGGGGATGATGGAGGATGGTACCGATGGTGAGATGACCGGCATCAACATGCACCGTAGAAAATATTCGTACAAGATGTTGCATCTGGGTCATTGTTGTAAACAATCAATTTATTTGGGTTAGTTATGAAAAAAATCCTAGTTTTAAGGTATGTTTTTTTAGTTTGTAATAATATAATTTGTATATTATATGTTTATATTTTATTTTTAATATTTAGATTTAATGTTTGATAGTTTTGTTTGTAAAAGATTTTGTTTATGTTGGAGTTTTGGGGAGAAAAAAATTGGTTTGTGTCGTTTGTGTTGGAGTTTATTTTACTTTTTATGTTTGTAATTTATATTTTTCTAGATTAGTTATGTTTATATATATATTTAATAAGAAGCTTAAATATTATTATGTAGATATTTTATTTAAATAAAACAAAAATAAAATTATTTATAAAAATGGGTTGTGGTAAATATTATTATGTGGAAGTGTTCATGTTTTAAAATGATATGTTTATTCAATTTTGTTTGTGCATATATCAAAATGGGTTCATTGATTAGAGCAACCGATCACACAGCCATGATGACTAATGTGCCAGTAAAAAATTACTACTTGTTATTCATGGCTATTTTATAAATTTGCACGTGATTATTTTTTTAATTGACATATTTAACTAATATGGTTATTAGTTATGGATAGGGTTAGTACCGCGTCTTGAGAGTGTGTTCATGGTCCAAGCAACTGGCCGAACGAATGTATTTTCCCCTATTTGGATGTTGTGAGATTTGGAACAATAGCATTGGTTAAGATGTTTGAACTTAGGGCTGACTTGATATCCACCTTGGTTGAGAGGTGGCACCTGAAGACTCACACATTTTATTTGTCATGTGGGGAGTGCACCATCATCTTAGAAGATGTTGCATCGCAACTCGGGCTCCCAATTGATGGTGCTACGATCACGGGTTCTAGTAAAGTGATTGAACCTGTGTTGCTTTGCTATCAGATGCTTGGACGATTGTCGGGTGATGGTGCTGCTAAGTTTACCACGTTAAAATTTTCTTGGCTAAAGCAAAATATCAAAAATTTACCAAGTAGTGTTTCTGAGTGGGAGAAGATGTGCGCTGCTCGGGCATATATACTGAAGTTGATAGGGGGTACTCATGCCAAGTACATGTAATAATAAAGTCCACTAGATGTACTTGCCTCTGTTGCCTGATTTTCAAGTTGCCCATTCTTACAGTTGGGGTTCAATAGTATTAACAAAGTTTTACGGTGAGCTTTTTTGGGTAGCAAAGCATGATACACAAGATATAGATAGGTGCTTTATACTACTGTAGTCTTGGACACTGTACAGGATGCCATTTCTAGCGTCATT
Source organism: Gossypium hirsutum (assembly GCF_007990345.1). NCBI lineage: Eukaryota > Viridiplantae > Streptophyta > Magnoliopsida > Malvales > Malvaceae > Gossypium > Gossypium hirsutum. The sequence continues at coordinate 34,375,155 of NC_053448.1, read as the reverse complement.
AAGTCACCAACCATATGTTTTCCCACTTCTAAATAAGTAAAAGAAAATATTTAAAACATTAAATAAGATTTTTATTATGAAAATTTTATCTAACAAGTTTACTTTCTTTTCCGATGGTGTACTTGTCCGAGGATTGGGAAGTTGAAAACTCTCATTGTGTATAGATAAATGATTGATGCATACACCGAGGAGGTAATTTTTTTTCAAAAAAAATTATATTCATGTCATGTAATTATTTTAGTTATGTTATTTTATTCATGTCACTATAATCATGTTATTAATTGTGCAGTTCATGTGAATGTCATACGTAGCATCAGACGTTGCAGGTGTAATTCCCTAGTCAGCTTACCATCATTCATACGTATGGTGCATTAATGCACTCATTTTGAATTTTTCAACCATTGAATGACAGAACGGGAATCGAGTTCTGCGACAATTCGAGTGTAAGAAAGGTGCTCCCAATTGGCTGTTGCAAACCACCCAAACGTCAACAAAGGGCACTACAATGTTTTACCCGATGAACCACTCTATCTAACCATCAATTTTGATACATGTAAATTGTAAAGTAATTGTACCATTTTTTTTCTAATGAGCTTTATTTGAATTTGTAACAATGCTTCAAAATTTTCCCTATTTTTTCTCTTCATTTTTGTAAATATTTATGGGAAAAAATATTTTTTAGAAACAAATATAATTAATAAATTATTTGAATTAAAATTTATAATTCAAAAATTTTCTTACCATATATTTTTATTTAACTTATGAAATTTTTCAAAAGGTAATTGTCTGAATTAATGTTAAATAGGAAACCAAATATTTTTTTAATTAATGCTAAACATGGAAAAAAGTTAATAAATGTTTGAATTAATGCTAAATCTTACTTGCCATATATTTTAAATTGACTTATGACACCAAATATTTTTCTTACCATGATTTTAAATTCTTATCGTATATGAATTTAATGCATATTATTTTAATTTGTAATAAAGGTAAGCTTGCCCATAATTATAGGGAATCTGTAACATTTCATTTTTCAGTGGTGTCGGAAATAGTGGTTTCTAGACTACAAATCTAACGAATAAGTTCGTAAATATAATTATTTAATATTTACGAGTCAAATATAGTATTAAAATAAATTTTGAATTGTCAATTTATGCTATTTGAACGAATAATTAGGTTCAAGTGGTATAACCCTCAAGTCAAGTGGTTTTAGAAAATGAGGTATTAGGACCTTGTTCCTATAAACCGAGCCGTAAATATTATTAAATATTTACAGAGTGTTATTAAGGTCGTATTAAAATTTGGTTAAGAAATTTTAATGTTTAGTAGTTAATTAATTAAAATGGACTAAATTGTAAAAGCTGTAAAAGTTGATTTCTATTAATTAAATGGGTCAAATGGCTATGAAAAGGTGAATTAATGGAATTAAATGGTAAATATATCATGCATATTGATAGTGGACAATTATGGATATGCTTTGTTAATTTTTAAATTAAAATCTTAAGGGTAAAAAGGTATTTTGATAAATAAAATAAATAAACCAAAAGCCGTCTTTTTTCTTCTCTTCTTCGCAACCGAAACAAAAACATGAAGGAAGCCATTGTTGAGTTAACATTTGGCCAAGCTGATTTGTGATGCATGGTATGTGTTTTTATCTTGTTTTTAATGATTTTTATGTTTTTAGGCTCGTATTAGCTTAACCTAGCTGACCTGGGGGTCAATTTGTTAATTTGTTAAATGTTTAGAATTTTACCATGGATGAAATTGAACTGTTCTTGAAATTTTATGATAGATTGTTGAGCTTTGTTGTTAAATATAAGTATTTTGTTAAATAATTTTTGGTGATTTTCAAGTTTAGGGACTTATTTCAAGTTTAAGGGATAAATTGCAAAAATGGTAAACTTCGAGGTTAATTTTGTAAATTTTTATTATTATGGGTTATAAGCTATATTAATTATTTTAAATTATGGAATGAGATTAATTGAATAAAAAATATTTATTTAGATCAAGAAATGACTCAAACGGACATTAATCGTGGGAAAACCAAAATGGCGGATTAGTCGTTGGATCACGTTAGGGTATCATTTCGGTATAGGTAAGTTCGTATGAACTGTAATCACTTAAATGTTGTTTAAATTGAATATTTATTATGTTTTTTTTGATGTAAATGAATCAATATACAAATGAATCAATGCTATGATGAATTGACAGAAATCAAATCTTGGTTGAACCTTTGGAAATTTTAGGACACAAATGACAAGTCATTAAGGATTTCATGTTTCGGGTGCTGGTCTTGAATGTCCTACCGATGGTTGAGGTCCTGCATTTGTTGTAGATTCTCCACAACTCGTGTGAGCAGCATCGTGTAGCTTACATTCTGACCCACAGCTCGTGTGAGCAGACCTATTTCATAACTTCGTGTGATCTTTCCCGAGTATCTAAGTAATTTTAGATGGTTCAACGGGTATGAAAAAAAGAAACGAAATGGTAAGTATTCAAATGAAATGAATCGTGAAATTATGAAAAGGATTTATGAACTAAATGGTGTGATTAGATGTGTAAGTTTACTTGTTTTATGGATAAATGCATTTATATCATGGACAAGTGCAGTAACTTGTGAATTGATGATGTTGTTTAGGCTTATACTAAGCTTTTGAAATGAAATGGTAAGCAAGTAAATGGAATGGTTCATAATCTTAGGAATAGGTTGATGAATATGTGATGTATCTTATGAATCGTATGTTATAAATGAACATATATATGATGTTAATGAACTTACTAACTTGTGAGTTTGATAGTGTTTCAATAGACTTACACTAAGCTTATGACATTGGTAATGGTTTATGTTTAATATATGAATTATAGTAATGAAGTGGTAAGTTATGTTTAAGTTTATACGAGCTTACTAAGCAACGATAGATCATCAGAAGCTCAGTCAGTTGGAAGCTCGTCAGAGACCTATTACACTATCCAATAGACAAATTTGGTAGTTTTTGAGTAAATTGGCTAGTGTTTATAATGACATGTATAAGGTGATTTGTAATGGTATTTTTGTGCATGTGTTTAATGGTCTGTTGGCTTGTATAAGTTTTGGAAAGCTATGTTGGTTGGTACACTTTGATGCCTTACCAAGTTATATTGTTTTCGTTACTTTAAAGTGCTTGTTTATAAGGTTCTCTTGGCATGTTGATGATGGTTTGAAAAATGGGTACTTGTGACATGTTTTAGTTCATATTTGAACTAGGTTATAAGGCTTGAAATAAGGTAATATTGAATTGCTTTGGCATGTTATGTTTTGATATAGTTGTGGTGTCTTTGAATGACATATTGGTTAGGTAATTTAGGATGCTTGAAATGGTATGTTTATGCAGGTTTGAACTGTGTTTAGGTCCCTTGAAAGTGTGCACAATTGGAGAGAATGTTTATGCATGGTTAGGTTATAGAAGGACTTGACTTTAGGTGAATTTTGGTTTCACACTGTAACACCCTTAACTCGTATTCGTCGCCGAGTTAGGGTTACAGAGCATTACCGTACAAATAGAACATTTAAATATACATTTCATACATTATTATAAACATATTATAAAACATTCATTTACATACATATAGTCCCTAAATCAAGCCCTCTAGGCTCCAGAAATAACTTAAAAACAATTTGGGACCAAATTGGAAGCATTTGGAAAGTTAAGGAAAGAGTCTCAAAAATTTGGATACAAGGGTCACACAATCGTGTGTCTCACACGACTGAGACACATGCCTGTGTATTAGGTCGTGTAACATTCGAACTAGGGACACACGGCCATGTCCCAGCCTGTGTTCCTACCCGTGTAACTCTCTGAGTAGGGTCACATGCCCGTGTCACATGCCTATGTGCCAGTCCGTGTAACTCTTGAAATTGCCTCACATGCTTGTGAACCAGGCCTTGTGTTAGGCCGTGTAACTCACTGATTTGCATGCAAAGGAACCTACACGAGACACACGGTCGTGTCGCCAGGCCGTGTGTCACACACGGCTGAGTCACACGCCCATGTCTCAGATCGTGTGGACCTAAAATTTGCCTAAATCAAGCCATTCCTAGCACCAATCCATGATGCATAAAACTTTAGGCCTTTGTGCACATAGTCAACGTATCAAACCCTATCAAAACATACATATAATAACCAATTCAAGAGTCCTAAAATCAATTAACCAATATTCCATTCAAAGAACCTCAAATGCAATCATCAAAACTTACCTAAACATGCATATTTTACCACTTACCATTCATCAATTACTAGTTCCAAAAACGTACCAAACATACCTCAACTTGACCATTGCTATACCATCATAAAACATGCCACTTGAGCCATTCAAAACATACAGCATAAGGTAGCTCAATGACACAAACCATCAAATGATACTAATAAACCATTCTCATCCATTATCAAAAGTGACCAAAACTACTTTCTAAAATAAACATTATAACCTATTATGCATATATGACACCAAAACACAGACACATTTGATTACTATTTACATATTCATCAAAATACCATTTTAAAACATCCTATACATTTCAACCACAAATTCATCTCTATAAGTTTATACATGCCACTACCCTAGGTGATATAAAAACTACCAATATTGATGGATAATGTGAGTCGATTGATTGATCCATCCAAAATGTCAACAACAAAGATCTACAAAACATTCCACAAGAACTAATAAGCTTATAGAGCTTAGTAAGAACATAATATAGCATTTGATCTAAAATAATTAAATACGATTCATATACTATTTGATTCAAAGATACCAGAGTGTAAACATGGGCACAAAAGTGCATTCAGGGGTACCGAAGTACAAATAGGGGCATGTATGTGCAATTCAGGGGGTATTGAAGTTCAAACAAGGGCACGTATGTGCAATTTAGGGGAACCGAAGTACAACCAGGGGTACACATGTGAAATTCAGTAATATTTGAAAAACATAATAACTAAAGCATCATAATATAAGTACGCAAATAGAAATTTGTTTACATATTGAAATACTACGAACTTATTTCGACAACTAGGGCATAGAATTAAACTAGTTATTCCGAAGCTTTTGCTTTGCTTCGATCTAGATCCATACGTGGTCCATCTTGATCTAAATAGAAAAATTCAATCCATTTAATACTTTTAGCATTCAATTTAGTCCACATTTCATATTTATGCAAAATTACTATTTTGCCCCTAATATTTTAACTTTTCACAATTTAGTCCTTAAGCTCATAAATTGAAATTTAAGCATTTTAATCCTCTATTCAAGCTAAAAAAACTTATTAGGTACTTATATCAACCCATACAAACCATAATTTCATAATTTTAACATGAATTTTTATCATTTTTACAAATCAATCCCTAAATGCAAATTTCATTAAAAATCACATTACAAAACTTGTTTATTTATTAACAAGGAGTCATAATCTACCATTAAAAATCAAGAATCATTCAAAATCATTCATGGCATAACCCTTCATCATTAACTATTTTACAAATTGATCCTCGGGCTAGCTAGATTAAGCTAAAACTACTTCAAAAACATAAAAATTATTAAAAATAGGGCTCGGAATCACTTACATGCATACACAAAAGCTAGCCGAATCTCAAAGACCTAAAAATGGTTATTTTTCTCTTCGAATTCGATAGAAAGAACAAATGTAGAATATGATACTAGTTTTTCTTTATTTTACTATTAATTAATTATTAAATTACCTTATTAACCTTGCTTATTAACTTTAAAGATCATTTAATTGGTGTGAATAATTGTCCATTAGCTTTATGAATGGTATAATTACCATTTAAATCCATTCACTTTAAAGTTTCATAGCCATTTGACCCTTTTAACTAATGAAACTCTACTTTTATACTATTTATGATTTAGACCTTTTTACTTAATTAAACATGTAAACATCAAAATTTCTTAACAAAATTTTAACACGACCTTAACATAATCCTATAAATATTAGAATAATAATAAAATAAAAATTTACTCGTCGAATTGGTGGTCCCAAAACTATTGTTTCGATTTCATTAAAAATGGGTTGTTACACACATGGTCTGGGACACGGGTTGTCACACGGTTGTGTGAGGCACAAGGCCTGGTGACACAGCCATGTGTCATTTGAAATTTCTTTAGGTTCTAAGTCAGCGAGTTACACAACTTGGTACACGGGCGTATGATACGGGCGTGTGACCCTACTCCGTGAGTTATACGGGTGAGGACATGGGCTGGGACACAATTTTGTGTCCTTTATTTGAAAGTTACACGGCTTGGGGCTATGTCACACGGCCGTGTGACACATGTTTCCAATTTTTGCAACTTTTTCCTAAACTTTCTATTTTGTTTCAAATTAGTCTTGAATTGCCACAAAGCTATTTTATGAGCTTTGAGGGCTCGATTTAGGGATAGAATGCATGTGATGGAATGGATTATGATACGTTTAATTTATTTATATATTACGATGTTAAATGTTTCCGATTGTATGGTAATGCTCCGTACCTTAATCCGACGAAGGAGACGGGTTAGGGGTGTTACAGAATCATGGTAGAAATGTATGAAATAAATTTAATTTAATCTGTGAAAATTATTGAAAGACATTTGAACATCATGTACATAAATTTATATTCGCCTTGACTGTGAAGATTGACTAAGATGGAAGTTTCAATGCAAGCACTTGTTTCGAATGTGACCAACTGTTCTGCATAGACCACATCATTTGGGTTCGCCCTTCTCCCTCAACTCCATGTCATTCTAAATCCTATTGGCCTACAACCGACCATGTCAAGACATCCCTCAAGGTGAGAAACTCATTTTCCAAATACGTAGCATACATTCTAGCGTGTACCCTCATTGATATATTGGTCACAATTGACATTGGCCCATGCACATGCTGCAATGGTGTGTGCACATGGGTATTGAAAATTTTGGAACCTCCCGTAGTTGCACCACATTATCCGGAGATTAACTCCATATGACCTGGTCGGGATACCCGCTTGATGGCTGACAAACTTTATCTCTTGAAAAGTTTCCAAGTGTTGGGAATATAGTCGGGATACCCACTCAATGGCCGACGAACTCTGTCACTTGGAAAGTTTCCAAGTGTCAGGAATATAGTTGTACAAAAATCGACCACGCTTTCTGTGTGTTGGTCGCCATTGCCTTTCTAACCGCATTGCAGTGAACGTGTGTCACCTGCTTTGCTTGTTTCTCCCCTTTTCTTGGCATAAAGGTTGCCAACCTATATAACATAGTTGAGAAAATAAATAAAATAAATAGATGTCATGTATGCTTCAAGAAGACATTAACAGACTCTACAAGGTTGGTGATCATATATCCATAGTGAGACCTGTTATTGAAACATTGAGCCCATTGATATGGCTCCATGCTACTAAACCACTAGTGTACATTACGGTTTATTTCAACCTGAAGCCTCGTTATCCTCTGTCTAAAACGATGGTGTTCCAAGTCGTACCCTGCGTACATATTTCCATAAGATATGTTATCATTCATTTGAGTTTCTAAATGTATTCAAAAGATAAAAAAATATGAATGTTGAATTACCCATGTTCACAACTTGTTTACGCTAATCTACATTCTTAAATTTGTTGGATTTGGTACCTTAAGTGTAATATTTTCGTCTAAATATACTTGTAATTTTTTCTAATAGATTGATTAATAAAATTATTCATGAATTAAATTAATATACTTTGTATTACTTTCCTCAAATGGTTTTTGCACGCAAAGGGAAATAGAAGCAAATGTTGCTAATTGGTTGTCTATTGTTTAAACTGATACTAAGCGGTATTACATGGTCGAATCATAGTACAGAAAGACAACTTGTATTAGTAGACGAACCTAAACATGTCCTTAGTCTAATTAGAAATGAGCAAACCAATTGAAAGACTAATATATCATCTATCAAGTTCAATTAGGGAGATGCCTTGTCTTGGACATCGAAACGGATGACTCCTAGAAGATAGAGACATAGATGTGACTAATTGGACTAACAGTACATTAGATAAGACCTGAGTAGAATAGATCTTAAATCTGTTTATGGATTTATTCACTTCTGACATTCATAGTGTGACATACCTAAATCCTAAGTAGATGGCAGACTATGTATGCGTGACTCATACACTTTGATGTAAGTAAAAGCCTGAGTTCAAATAGATAAGGAAACAAAAGTTGGTGCGTTGGGTGTACAACTTCTATAGTATGTAGCGTCATTCACAATAGTGGAATTCATAACCCAAAACATGGGTAAATGATATCCTCTCACTGGCATTACATGGTTGACGAAAAGTAAAAATGGCCACTTTCCGTTCTCTTTGTGATGGATGGCTTGATCACTATTTGATAGTGATTGACTTTTCATGAAAGAAGATACAATGAATACCATAAGATAAAAAAGTATCATATTGAAAGAACATATATCATCCCAAAAAGATAAAAGGATATCCCATGAGGGTAACACACTTATAACAAGGTCATTAAATAAGCACTGAGTAGTTGCTCTTGTAATGGTATGTCATTGAGGAGATTCAGTCACGATACTATATTGGAATGACTTCATGACTAAATGAGTTTATAATTAATAGGCGAAAACCCAAAAATTAATTATAATCATTTTATCCTAAACTTCATATGTCCAAACAGTCCATCCACTAGCTCGTTGAAACTAGAAATGAATTGCATGTTCAAATAAAAATGAACGGAATGGATAGAAAAAGAAAAATGGGAAAGATTCGGGAATGATTATGGTTTTCTCTGAAATGGAGAAATGAAATCATTTAGAAATGAATGTAGGTTTCCAAATATGGAAATGGAAATGAAAATGGAAATGGAAATTTGCAATTTTATATATGATGGATGAATGAGTTTATGTTTTTGTGCTGTTTTGAAGCCTGAAAATGAATATAAATCATTCGGTCATAGTGATCATATTAGGTTGTGACATATTGAATGAATTTTCTCAAAATTTTATCGGGGCTAAAATCGTAAAAATTTTACTAGAGTAAAATTGGGATGAGAAAAGTATTTAATATGTAAATATTAAAGTTTATTTTAGGAAATAGAAATATTGAATCAGGTTGGACCACATTATAGAGTACTAGGTCAAAAAGGCCAATGAAGTACTCGTAATTAGACTCGATGTGAAAGAGGCCCAAAACCCCTCGTATAATATGAAGGGGGTGACAATCCTAGTAGGAATACAAGGGTGATTTGTTCACCCCTATCCTACTCTTAGTAGGATGTTTTTTTTTTCTATTTAAAATAAACAATTATAACTCTACAAGGGTTATACATTCTCTTCCAATAAATAGATGACACTGATAGAGCTACTAACACAACTTTTGAGAGATTGTTATTCTGCCAAAAAATAGAGAGAATTTATTCTCAACTTATAAACATATTTTTTAGAATAACAATTTTATCAGTTTCTATTAAAGAAGAGAATTTTTGTTTTCACCCCAAAAGGAAAATTTTTCTAGTTTTGTGTTTTGATTCAATTGGTTCAAGCCCACACTCGAAGAATTTTATGGTATGAGAATAGATGAGAAGATAATTTGGTTGAAAGCCAGAAAACATTAAGGATCCGTTTATCCAAAAAACACAGGTACACATTTGGTTAATGTTATTTGCTATAAATATCACAAACCGGGTCAGCTCTCAAAATTTTAATTTTTCGCTATGCAAGAAAACCGTTTTCAAACTAGATTTTTTCCAACAAAATTCCATGTGAAAGTTAACTACAACGTCGTGGATGTAGCACATAGATCTCAACGAAAAACCTAATCACCACAATTGGCCCCTTCGGTCAATCTAAAATAATGCAAATGTTGTCTTGTCTAACAACATTGTTTGATCTGGAACCCTGAGTGTAGTGTATTCATTTGTAAATTTGTAATTTTTTTGAATAAATTGGTTAATAAAACAAAATTCATTGATTATATTAATATACTTTATATAATTTTCCTCATATGGTTTTTGCTCGCAAAGCAAAATGGAAACAAATATTGCTCATTGGTTGTTTGATGTTAAACTGATACTAAGCGGTATTACGTGATCGAATAATAATATAGAAAGACAACGTGTATTAGTAGATGAACCTAAACATGTAATAGTATAATCGAAAATGAATAAACCGATTGAAAGACTAATAATTAAAAAAAACTATACATTAATGCTATTATGATTGTAATGCATATATTAATGCTCTAGTTTAGAATAATCAATTGTTTGGTTGGAAAAAAGAGAATTAACACCTCTCTTAATACAAGTCAATCACGTGACTAATTTTGCAAAACGTAAGGAACAAAATTTACCTCATTTGAGGCGTTACTATTTTTCCTCAAGTTTATACCTACAACTATTCCAAGCATGTCTTTCATAAGTAAAAAGAAATACAAAAAAGTTATTCCCTCTGTTTCCAAACCTTCGATAGTTTGCAGTCTTATTACGAATATCTTGTACTACCTAATCTAGGAAGAAAACGAGTTCTTCAAGATCATAATGAGAAGTTTCATAGATAGAAGAACAATAGGTTAAGACATTGAGCAGATATGTCAGAGTTGTTAGATGCGACCATTGTTTTCATTTGTTTGAACTATGCAAAACTTGTAAATTTGTTAGTTTATTCCTCTTGATTTTGATTTCCCTGGTTAATTTTAAAGTTTTCAGTTTTTAAAATTGGGATTTTTAAGGTTTTCTTGATGTGGGTGTTGTTAGAGTTTGTGTGATCCGAATCCCGACACTTGTTGAAAAAACAAATACAGTGGTAAAATAAAGAAATCTGTATAGAACTACACTTCTTCTATTTAATACTGATTAAAATAGGGTTTTTTAACCTTTGAATAGATGCAGTCGAAACTCTTCTTGTATTTTTTAGTTTTCAACATTAGTTAATTTCTCTTCCTCTGCTCGTAGTTTTTTTTCACATAAGGGTTCCACGTAAAATCTATATTTTTATTTCTCCTTTTCTTATTGCTTTGCGATCGTTCTATTGTCATTATTGATGTCAGTTTGTTATAATAAATATTATGATTTTGAAGTTTTGTTTTTCATTTGTAATTTGTTGGGAATGATATTTATTGCGATTTTTTTTAAAAAAAATTGATTTCCCATTTGTAATATGTAGGATATATTTTGACCTCTCACTTTAAGATTGGTTCGAAATTCTCATTCCCTCTAGTTGAAAGCATCATAGCTTAAATTTCTCTTATTTTTTTTGATTGGGCAAACACATTGTCAAACATGAACTTTATCTGATTTGTAACATGAGATATTGTTCTTTTTCTGGTTGGGCTTCGTAAACTTGTTTAGGGGGTTTGAATGTGTCAATATAAGAATCGTGGGCCGTGCCGGACCGGGTTCGGGACGAGCTCAGATAAAATTTTAGGCCCATTTTTTACGTTCGAGCCCGACTCGAACTTAAATATGGGCTTAAAAATTTGTCCAAGCTCAACCCGAGAGAAAATTGCTAAGCCTGAGCCCAATTCGGCCTGACCCATATTAAATATATATTTAATAAATATAAAATATATATATTTGATTAAAAATAAAAAATATATATTTGATTAAAAATAAAAAATAAATATTTAATATATAATTCTAGCTGGGCCGGGCCTGGGCAAAAAAAGTTTTACCCAAAGGCCTCATTTTTTTGCCCAAACCCATATTTCGGGCCTATATTTTTTCTCGAATCCTCCCATTTTTCGGGCAGACCGTCGGGCCAGACCGAGTAGTCCAACCAATGATGACCTCTAACTCTAACCAAGCAAAGTAAAATATAAGTATTACATGCATTTCAATCCATCTAACAAATAATGGGCTATTTATTACTTATTTTAGTATACCAACTTTTCTCCATTTTAATACATGCGTATTAAATAAGTTTTTTTTTCTTAAAGTTAGCACATTAGTAACCAAACCCTCCTAAGTTATAAGTAGTTCCTTTATTATTTATCATTTCCACACTTTTCAATGAAAAAGTTATGGCATTTGTCTATTATTATAAATTATCATACATACTTAAAAAAAAATTAAATCATTGAGAATACTAAATTTTAGTTGATTAAATCTTTTAAATGGATTAGAAAACAACTCCTTAGTCTTTCTTAATTAATTATTACTTTATTTGTTTTATTATTTTTATTTAATAGTTTTTAATTAAAATAATAAAATTTGGTTATTTCTAAATTATTTTAATTATTATTAAATTAACTTGTAACTTACATCTTATATTAAAATATAATCATATCTTGCCTTTTCAATTAATATAATTAAATTTATTTTTAAAAACTTTCATAAATGATAATTATATTTTTTTGTCCTCTCATTCTTTTTTTTTCCGTTTTAAATAACTTTTTAAGCAAACACATGTTAAATATTTAAATTTAATTTAACTTTGAGGTGAATTTATTTTTTCTTTATTCCTTTTCTTTATTTGATTTTATAGTTTTATTTATTTATTTTTATAGCTTTTTAAATTATGATAACTAATTAATTTTAAATAAAAATAATTTAATAAATTCATCTCAAGATTAATATATAATTGCATTAAATAAGAGTTTAAAATAATTAATTTACTTGAATTCAAATATAACTTAATTAGAATCTAATTTTACAATACTTCCATAAGTATTTAAACATACATTATTTTTATTAAAAATAAGAAAAATGAATAAAATAAATAAAAACTACATAACAAATAATAAGAAAGGTATAATTTTTTTTAAAAAATAATACTTAATAACAAAATTTTACGAGAATAAGTATCTTTTCCCCTAATTTTATATCTGTAACACTCCAGACTCGATCCTTAAGGAGGGTTCAATGGGGTGTCATTACATTAAAATCATTAACTTTAGACTATTTTCGGCACAAACAAAATGAAATCATTTTTTATTCAAGACTAAATAAAATAGTAATCTTTTAAAATCATAAATACTTAAATTCACAGTTTTATAATCATAAGTTTAAATACAAATTCATCATTCAAAATTAAACATCCTGACATCACCCCCATGTCATGCATAATACAAAATACTAGAAAACTCACGACAACGATTGTTCTTTGGCGTAGTCCAAGCACTTCCTTTACTTCAAAAACAGACCTGAGAAGCAAAAGTAATTAGGTAAGTTCAAAAGAACTTAGTAAATTTCGGAAGAAAACATTACAATAGTCATTAACAATTCAAGCATTTTCTTTAAACTTAAACATAGTCACATAGTTCGCCAGTTGGTGAGTACCAATCATAGACGGGCTATACGCCAGTTTACTATTCCTTTGGCATATTCATTACGCCCATTTAACCATACCAATCAACCTCTTCATGTTAGCCATGTACCCAAGTCCTTTGTCGTAGTCATTTCTGTAACACCCCGAACCCGAGTCCGACACCGGAGTCGAACACGAGGTGTTAACAAACTTTGAAAAATTTCCAGACACTGCCCAATCTGTGTACTAGTCGCTTTAAAAATCATATCTTGAGCTTCACAACTCGAAAATCAGTTTCGTGATTTTTCCCTGAAACTAGACTCACATTCCCATCTACATATTTTTTTCTAGAATTTTTGATCAGGCCAATTAGTACAATTTATTAGTTAAAGTCTCCCATGTTACAGGAATCGACTACCCTGACCTTTGCGCATTACAACTTGGATATCTCCTTGTACAGGGCTCCAATACTGATGCTGTTTGTTTCTATAGAAACTAGACTCAGAGAGGAATCTATACATATATGGTATGACTCCTAATTATCTCTGGTTAATTTATAATCAATTTCCAAAGTCGGAACAAGGAACCCAGAACCCGTTCTGCCCCTGTCTCACGAGAACCTTAATATCTCTTAACATACTGTTCGTATGATTGTTTCGTTACTTTCCTATGAAAGTAGATTCTTCAAGGTTTGTTTACATAATTTATTCACTATTTAATTCCATTCCTACTATTTTTAGTGATTTTCCAAATCTACGTCACTGATGCTGTCAGCATCTACCTTTAAGGTAGGCTTTACCTATTTCATGGTTCAACTAGCCCTTTTTGCATACATAGCACAATTTATGAAAGTGATTAACCATCCCCGTGGCCAATCCTTGTCAAGCATATCCACACTAAATGATTATAACATTATACTTAAACACATATAAGCCATTTTCACATGGCTATCCAAAACTTATACATCACATAAAGTACTCGAAAAACAACAATGGGTCGTCCTAAACGTGCCATATCAAAATTCAACCAAAAGAGTACCCAAAAGAGCCTTTGATAGTGTGGGCGACTTCGACTTCAAGATCCCGAGTCCGATAGCTGGAGAACCAAAAATCTATAAAACAGAGGAGCAATGGAACGAAGTAAGCAATTTATGCTTAGTAAGTTTTGAGCAAGGAATTCCAGCATAACGAAAGAATAGCACACATTTAGCTAAACGGAATATTTCATAATACACAATTTTCCGATATCAAACTTACTTCACAACGTTAACCCTTATGTACATACACAAAAGACCAACTTAGCCGAAGGCCGGTAGCTCGTTCATCAACTGAGCGAATATTTATTTGTAAGGGCTCGATTAAATTCAACACATACGTAACATATCCCAATATTGGGATGTTTTTCGAGTATTAGCTGAAATTTTACAGCAAGCTCATTCATTACCAAAATCACGTACCTTCGGAATTTAACCGGATATAGCTCCTCGTTCAAGTGCCTTCGGGACATAGCCCGGTTATAGTAACTCATACAATGCCTTCGGGACTTAACCCGGATTTTAAAACTCGCACGAATGCCTTCGGGACTTAACCCGAAATTAGTATCTCGCACAAAGGCCTTCGGGACTTAACCCGGAATTAATAACTCGCACAAATGCCTTCGGATCTTAGTCCGGATATAGTCACTTAGCACAAAGCCTTCGGGACTTAGCCCGGACAGCATTCAATTAATCATGCACATCTAACAATAATTCATGGCACATTCGTATTTCATTTTCATTTGCAAAACTCAAACACAAGGCACATATCATCCTTGCACATTCGGCTCAATAGCCTCACATAGAGCATGATTTTCATTTGCTTAAAACATGATTTAATCACATCGTAATTTAAGCTCTCTTACTCAAGAACTTACCTCGGGTGTTGTCGAACGATTCCGCTAACTATTCGACCACTTTTTCCTTCCCTTTATCGGATCTATTTCCCCTTGCTCTTGAGCTTAATTAAACAAATAAATTGATTTCATCATTTAGGCATCGAAAAGATGAACACAAGGCACTTAGCCCATATTTATACATTAGACATTAAAGTCACATACATGTGAAATCATGCATCAACACAACATATTAGCTAATTTTTCCCCTTTGGCCGAATATGCATGTCTATTTTTTGGGGTCGATTTCAACACTTAATACACACATATACACACTAGTAAAGCATCCTCCCCCTTTCCATCAATTTAACACATGCATTGCTCATTAACATGCAAAGTTACATTCGGCCTTAGCACACAACTTGCTAGCCGATTCTTCTCCATTTAGCAACCAATGCACATATGTGCTCACACAAAAATGCTAAAAAGGAGGTTCAAGAATCATCAAGTCATCATCACATGCATCATTAACAAACTTCATATTTAGCATGCAATGACATTAACACAACCTCCACCTAGGCCGAATTTTAACTCATCCTCTTGCCTCATCACCACCACATCAAACATCAACCAAGAATGATGCATCCATGGTCAAATGTCATTTCCATCACATAGCAAGATTTAGACCATGGGCTAGGTAGAACTCAAGCTAACAACTAAAACATGCATGCATCTCATGGAACATCATCAAACATACCTTAGCCTAGCTACATGCATGGCCGAACCTCTTCACCTTTCTTCTTCCTTCCTCCTTAAAATTATTGGCCAAGGATGAACCAAAGGATGAGAAATTTTTTTTTCTTTGTTTTTCTTTCTAGTTTCGGCAAGTATGAAGATGAGAAAAGGATGAACAAAAATTCTCTCCTT
This sequence comes from Gossypium hirsutum, assembly GCF_007990345.1. Lineage (NCBI taxonomy): Eukaryota > Viridiplantae > Streptophyta > Magnoliopsida > Malvales > Malvaceae > Gossypium > Gossypium hirsutum. The sequence goes on along the minus strand of NC_053448.1, from coordinate 34,359,119 downwards.
TCTTTTCTTTAGCTCACGGCAATGGGGGGGACAAACAACTACACACACATTTTTTTTGTATTCACCATACTCCTTTTCATTATTTTATGCCCATACCCCTTATTTTATTTGTTTTATCCCAACATTTTATGACACAAATTAACATATTTTATTTGTGCCATACTTATGCCATAATTTCCATAAAAAAATTGCACAATTGCTCATCATGCCCATCATGGCCGGCCACCTTGTTTTAAGGTGGGAAATTTGACATGCAAATCCACCTATTTCATACTATAAGTTATTTGGCCACTACAAATTAGCCTATAGCATTTGCAAAAATTTTCACATGAGTCACATTTCAAAATTTCACTCACAATTGGCAAAATCAAAGCATGAAATTTTCACACATGCACTTTCACATGAAATAAACATAGGATATAACATCTAATTATTATTATGACTCGGTTTAGCGGTCCCGAAACTACTTCCCGACTAGGGTCAATTTTGGGCTATCACAACTCTCCCCCACTTAAGAAATTTTCGTCCCCGAAAATCTTACCGGTGAATAGGTTTGGGTATCGCTCTTTCATCGAGCTCTCGGTCTCCCAAGTAGCTTCCTCGATCCCGTGTTTGAGCCATAACACCTTTACTAGCGGAACTCTTTTGTTTCGCAACTCCTTCACTTCACGAGCTAGGATACGCATCGGTTCTTCTTCATAGCTCATATCGTCTTGAATTTTAACCTCTGATGGGCTAATTATGTGCGATGGATCAGATCGATAGCGTCGAAGCATCGAAACATGAAAGACGTCGTGAATCTTTTCAAGCTCAGGGGGCAAAATCAATCTATACGCAACCGGACCAACTCGTTCGGAGATTTCGTACGGCCCAATAAATCTTGGGTTCAACTTGCCCTTACGGCCAAACCTGAGTATCTTTTTCCAAGGTGAAACCTTAAGGAACACTTTGTCTCCCACCTGATACTCGATGTCTTTTCGTTTCAAATTCGCGTACGACTTCTGACGATCTGTGGCTACCTTCAGACTTTCACGGATTACCTTTACTTTCTGTTCAGCATCTTTAATCAAATCAACTCCGAAAATTTTACTTTCACCGAGCTCGGTCCAAAACAATGGTGTACGGCATTTACGACCGTACAAAGCCTCGTAAGGTGCCATCTTAATACTTGATTGAAAACTATTGTTGTAAGCGAATTCAATCAAAGGTAAATACCGTTCCCATGAACTACTGAACTCGAGGATGCAACATCTCAACATATCCTCAAGTATCTGAATTATCCGCTCGGATTGACCATCGGTTTGGGGTGAAAAGCAGTGCTAAAATGCAGCTTGGTACCCAGAGCTTCTTGCAATTTCTTCCAAAATCGTGAGGTGAATCTCGGATCTCTATCCGACACGATAGAAACAGGTACCCCGTGTAATCTCACAATTTGAGAAACGTACAATGCAGCTAGTTTATCCAATGAAAAATCCGTACGTACGGGGATGAAATGAGCCGACTTACTCAGCCTATCAACAACAACCCAAATCGCATCCTTCTTACTTGCTGACAATGGCAGTCCAGACACAAAGTCCATTGTGACTCGATCCCACTTCCACTCGGGTATCATGATCGGCTGGAGTAATCCTGAAGGCACTTGATGTTCCGTTTTCACTTGTTGACATATTAAACATCTCGAAACAAAGTCGGAGATGTCCCGTTTCATACCATGCCACCAAAATTGACGTTTCTAATCGTTGTACATTTTCGTACTCCCCGGGTGAATTGACATTCGGCTACAATGGGCTTCGTTCAGAATCATCGAAATGAGTTCCGAATTCCTTGGAAGACACAAACGATTTCTGAACCTCAAACAATCATCATCATCAATTTGAAACTCCGATTCCTCGTTCGGAACACACTTAGCCCGTTTTGCAACCAATTCATCATCGACTTTCTGAGCTTCACGAATTTGGTGAGTCAATAATGGTTTAGCTTTTAATTCAGCTACTAACACATTGTCTGGTAGAACAGACAAATGCACGTTCATCGCTCGTAAAGCAAACAATGACTTCCGGCTTAAGGCGTCCGCAACCACGTTAGCCTTTCCCGGGTGGTAATTAATGACAAGCTCGTAATCTTTCAACAACTCAAGCCAACGTCTTTGTCGCAGATTCAAGTCTCGTTGAGTCATCAAATATTTGAGACTTTGTGATCCGAAAATACATGGCACTTCTCACCAAACAGATAATGTCGCCATATTTTTAAAGCAAACACGATGGCAGCTAGTTCGAGATCATAGGTCGGATAATTCCTCTCGTGTGGCTTCAATTGTCTCGACACATAGGCCACGACTCGACCTTCTTGCATCAATACGCAACCCAACCCAAGTAGGGATGCGTCACTATAAATGACAAACTCTTTACCTGATTCGGGTTGCACCAAAATTGGAGCTTCAGTCAAATGAGTTTTCAGTTGATCGAAACTTTTCTGACATTTCTCCGTCCACTCGAACTTAACATCCTTTGAAGTAGCTTCGTCATTGGTGTGGCTATCATTGAGAAACCTTTGACAAATCGTCGGTAATAACCGGCGAGCCCCAAAAAGCTCTGAACTTCAGTAATATTTCTCAGAGGTTTCCAGTCAAGTATGGCTGAAATTTTGTTCGGGTCAACTCGAATACCCGACGCGGATTCCACATGACCCAAGAAGCTAACCTCTCTTAACCAGAACTCACACTTACTGAACTTAGCATATAACTGCTTATCCGCAAAATTTGCAGCACTAGCCTCAGATGCTCAGCATGTTCGGTCTCATCTCTTGAATAGACCAAAATGTCATCAATGAACACAACTACGAACCGATCCAAATACGGTCTGAAGATCCGATTCATCAAATCCATAAATACTGCAGGGGCATTAGTGAGCCCAAACGGCATCACTAAGAATTCGTAGTGACCATATCTCGTTCTGAAGGCAGTTTGGGAATATCTGAATCTCGAATTCGCAACTGATAATAGCCCGATCTCAAATCTATTTTGAGAACACTGAGGCTCCCTTCAGTTGGTCGAACAAATCATCGATGCGCGGCAACGGATATTTGTTCTTTATCGTCACTTTATTCAGCTGACGATAGTCAATGCACAACCTCATGGTTCCGTCCTTCTTTTCACGAACAATACTGGTGCACCCCAAGGTGAGAAACTTGGTCGAGCGAAACCTCTATCCGTCAGTTCTTGCAACTGAGCTTTCAACTCCTTTAACTCGGTTGGTGCCATACGATACGGAGCTATCGAAATCGGCGTAGTCCCAGGTACAAGCTCAATACCAAACTCTACCTCCCGAACAGGTGGTAAACCCGGTAATTCTTCCGGAAAAACATCCGGGTATTCACAAACCACCGGCACAGATTCAGGTTTCTTTTCTAATTCTTTGTCATCAAGTACATACGCAAGGTATGCTTCGCACCCTTTTCTTACATATTTCTGTGCCAACATTGCTGATATTACAGCTGGCATCCCCTCCAAGTCCGCAGACTCAATTCGGACTACTTCGTTATTTGCGCACCTCAAATCAATAGTCTTGCTCTTGCAATTCACAATCGCATCATGCACGGTCAACCAATCCAAACCAAGGATAACATCAAATTCATCAAACGGCAAAAGCATCAAGTTCGCCGGAAAACAGGAACCTCGAATTTCCAAGGGACATTTCTTACACACTTTGTCGACAAGCACGTAACGACCCAAGGGATTTGACACCCGAATTACGAACTCAGTAGACTCAATAGGTAAAGTCTTACTGGATGCTAAGGTTTCACATATGTAAGAATGAGTAGAACCGGGGTCAATCAAAGCAATTACATTAGTATCAAAGAGAGTGAATGTACCGGTAATAACATCAGGCGAAGAAGCATCCTCGCGGGCACGTATAGCATAAGCTCTAGCAGGCGCACGAGCTTCGGATCTGGTTATATCATCTCTAGATCCTCTCTGACCACCACCAGTATTGCTCGCATTCCAGATGGTCTACCCCGAGCAGTGGTAGCACCCGGTCTCCCACTCTGATTTACATTCTGTTCCGACAACCTCGGGCAATCTTTAATGAAGTGGTCAACTGATCCGCATTTGTAACAGGAGCGGTCAGGGAATCTACAACTCCCCGAATGCCATTTACCGCAATATCGGCATTTCGTTCTATCTCGACGTTCATTCCCAACACTGGTGACTGAAGTGCCTCATGTACCTACAAGGGGTCAATCACGATCTCGTCTAAAAAACCCGAAGTGCCTCTAAACTGGCCCGCATCATCCCGAAATCTCTTCGATGCCTGTTGAAGAGACCTTCCCGAGGATCTTTACGAAACTCTCCAGTTCCCTCATCAACTCTTTGCTTTTCTTTTCTAAGCTCTTCGGCTTTACAAGCTCGTTCAACAAGTACCACGAACTCTCGTATTTCAAGAACGCCAACGAACATTTTTATATCTTCATTCAGCCCATCCTCGAAGCGTTTACACATAATAGCTTCGGACGAAACACATTCCCGAGCGTATTTGCTAAGTCTAACAAATTTCGCTCGTAATCAGTAACCGACATGGAGCCTTGCTTAAGCTCAAGAAATTCCTTCCGTTTTTGATCAACAAACCTCTGACTGATATAATTTTTCCGAAACTCAGTTTGGAAAAACTCCCAAGTTACTTGCTCTCGGGCACAACGGAAGTCAGAGTACTCCACCAATAGTAGGCAGAATCACGTAGCAAGGAGATAGCACACTTAGGCATTCATCGGTGTACAAGATAGCTCATCGAGTACCCGGATAGTGTTGTCCAGCCAAAATTCAGCTTGCTCGGCATCATCGCTATCCATAGCCTTAAATTCAGTAGCCCCATGTTTTCGGATTCTGTCAACTGGGGGCTTATTACCTTATTTGGTCAGTTACCGGTGGTATTGTAGGTGCGGGGTAGTATTGTCGGGAATGGAGGTTGTGGAACAGCCATATTAGTTCGAATGTATTGGTTGAACCAATCATTCATCACGCTATAGAATGCTTGTCTAGCTTCATCATTCGGATTACTAGCATTAGGTTGAGAGTCTGCCGGCACTGTCCCTTGTGCGGGAGCAGGCGCTACACTCTCAAGATCATCAGCTACCTCTCGGTCACGATCGGGATCCATTACTATAAATAAACACATTACAATTGTCAGAAATCACCACACTATCAAGTAATCACATAAAAGGCATGTATAGCTAGACCCAAAACATTACGGTAGTCCTAGAATCGACTAAACCGTAGCTCTGATACAATAAAATGTAACACCCCGAACCCGAGTCCGACACCGGAGTCGAACACGAGGTGTTAACAAACTTTGAAAATTTCCAGACACTGCCCAATCTGTGTACTAGTCGCTTTAAAAATCATATCTTGAGCTTCATAACTCGAAAATCAGTTTCGTGATTTTTCCCTGAAACTAGACTCACATGCCCATCTACATATTTTTTCTAGAATTTTGATCAGGCCAATTAGTACAGTTTATTAGTTAAAGTCTCCCACGTTACAGGAATCGACTACCCTGACCTTTGCGCATTACGACTTGGATATCTCCTTTACAGGGCTCCAATACTGATGCTGTTTTTTCTATAGAAACTAGACTCAGAGAGGAATCTATACATATATGGTATGACTCCTAATTATCTTGGTTATTTATAATCAATTTCCAAAGTCGAACAAGGAACCCAGAACCCGTTCTGACCCTGTCTCACGAGAACCTTAATATCTCTTAACATACTGTCCGTATGATTGTTTCGTTACTTTCCTATGAAAGTAGATTCTTCAAGGTTTGTTTACATAATTTATTCACTATTTAATTCCATTCCTACTATTTTTAGTGATTTTCCAAATCTACGTCACTGATGCTGTCAGCATCTACCTTTAAGGTAGGCTTTACCTATTTCATGGTTCAACTAGCCCTTTTGCATACATAGCACAATTTATGAAAGTGATTAACCATCCCCGTAGCCAATCCTTGTCAGCATATCCACACTAAATGATTATAACATATACTTAAACACATATAAGCCATTTTCACATGGCTATCCAAAACTTATACATCACATAAAGTACTCGAAAACAACAATGGGTCGTCCTAAACATGCCATATCAAAATTCAACCAAAAGAGTACCAAAAGAGCCTTTGATAGTGTGGGCGACTTCGACTTCAAATCCGAGTCGATAGCTGGAGAACCAAAATCTATAAAAAAGGAGCAATGGAACGAAGTAAGCAATTATCTAGTAATTTTGAGCAAGGAATTCCAGCATAACGAAAGAATAGCACACATTTAGCTAAACGGAATATTTCATAATACACAATTTTCCGATATCAAACTTACTTCACAACGTTAACCCTTATGTACATACACAAAAGACCAACTTAGCCGAAGGCCGGTAGCTCGTTCATCAACTGAGCGAATATTTATTGTAAGGGCTCGATTAAATTCAACACATACGTAACATATCCAATATTGGGATGTTTTTCGAGTATAGCTGAATTTTACAGCAAGCTCATTCATTACCAAATCACGTACCTTCGGAATTTAACCGGATATAGCTCCTCGTTCAAGTGCCTTCGGGACATAGCCCGGTTATAGTAACTCATACAATGCCTTCGGGACTTAACCCGATTTTAAAACTCGCACGAATGCCTTCGGGACTTAACCCGGAATTAGTATCTCGCACAAAGGCCTTCGGACTTAACCCGGAATTAATAACTCGCACAAATGCCTTCGGATCTTAGTCCGGATATAGTCACTTAGCACAAAGCCTTCGGACTTAGCCCGGACAGCATTCAATTAATCATGCACATCTAACAATAATTCATGGCACATTCGTATTTCATTTTCATTTGCAAAACTCAAACACAAGGCACATATCATCCTTGCACATTCGGCTCAATAGCCCACATAGAGCATGATTTCATTTGCTTAAAACATGATTTAATCACATCGTAATTTAAGCTCTCTTACTCAAGAACTTACCTCGGGTGTTGTCGAACGATTCCGCTAACTATTCGACCACTTTTCCTTCCTTTATCGGATCTATTTCCCTTGCTCTTGAGCTTAATTAAACAAATAAATGATTCATCATTTAGGCATCGAAAAGATGAACACAAGGCACTTAGCCCAATTTATACATTAGACATTAAAGTCACATACATGTGAAATCATGCATCAACACAACATATTAGCTAATTTCCCCTTGGCCGAATATGCATGTCTATTTTGGGTCGATTTCAACACTTAATACACACATATACACACTAGTAAAGCATCCTCCCCTTTCCATCAATTAACACATGCATTGCTCATTAACATGCAAAGTTACATTCGCCTTAGCACAACTGCTAGCCGATCTTCCATTAGCACATGCCATATGTCCACACAAAAATGCAAAAGGAGGTTCAAGAATCATCAAGTCATCATCACATGCATCATTAACAAACTCATATTACAGCAATGACATTAACACAACCTCCACCTAGGCCGAATTAACTCATCTCTGCCTCATCACACCACATCAAACATCAACCAAGAATGATGCATCCATGGTCAAATGTCATTTCCATCACATAGCAAGATTTAGACCATGGCTAGGTAGAACTCAAGCTAACAACTAAAACATGCATGCATTCATGAACATCACAAACATACCTTGCCTAGCTACATGCATGGCCGAACCTCTCACCTCTTCTTCCTCCCCTTAAAATTATGGCCAGGATGAACCAAAGGATGAGAATTTTTTTTCTTTGTTTTTCTTTCTAGTTTCGGCAAGTATGAAGATGAGAAAAGGATGAACAAAAATTCTCTCCTTCTTTCTTAGCTCACGCAATGGGGGGGGGGACAAACAATAAACACACATTTTTTTTTGTATTCACCATACCCTTTTCATTATTTATGCCATACCCCTTATTTATTGTTTTATCCCAACATTTTATGACACAATTAACATATTTATTGTGTCATACTTATGCCATAATTTCCATAAAAAAAATGCACAATTGCTCATCAGCCCATCATGGCCGCACCTTGTTTAAGGTGGGAAATTTGACATGCAAATCCACCTATTCATACTATAAGTTATTTGGCCACTACAAATTAGCCTATAGCATTTGCAAAATTTTCACATGAGTCAATTTCAAAATTTCACTCACAATTGGCAAAATCAGCATGACACATAT